>NC_092231.1:12535696-12768196 GCF_036320965.1 Panulirus ornatus | reverse complement strand
TAGCAGACATCAAGGAACACGTATTTAAGCAACCAAGGATGGCTAGTGTTTAAAGTTAAATAATATATTCGCAGACTGGTAAAACGGCCACCTTCGAACCAGTCCTATGCTTTTCCTGATTTAAAGTTGATTCGGAGTTCTAATTCCTTGAATGTGGTAACCAAATCTGAGAATCACATTTTAGTTTAGGCCTTATATAAGCTGTGAATGATTTGCTGCATATTTCTTTATCCATGTATTTGAATATGATGTTCAAATTTGCCAGCAGACAATATGTGTCCTTCATGATTCTTATAAGGTGGGGCTCTGGCGATGGTTATTAAGTAAAATGCACACTCCCAGGTCTCTCTTGCACATGTATTCCTGTAGCTTATTTCATACCAAGCAACATTTATAGCAAGGCTTACATTCACCGTGTTCCAACCTTAGGACTTTACATTTAGCTGGGTTGAGATTCAAAATTAGACCAGACCAACTTAGGAGTTTGTTTAAGTCCCATTATAAGGTTATGCAATCCTCATCAGTCTTTACTTCCATCACAGCTCGGGTATCATAAGTATGTATTTCTATGGAAGTATCTAATTTTTTTTGTCATGTCAAGTATATAAACAAAGAAGAGCAATTATCCTAGGACCAAACCCACACAGAGCTGGTAACTCCCAATCCAAATCAAGTAACTTCATCTGTCATGCATCCAAAGTTCCCCTCCCTACGGTAATCTTACGAAGTAGCCTCCCTTTATTCCAGCCCAACGATCTAGCTTCTTTACCAGCCTCCAATGTGCCTAGGTTCTTTACCATCCTCTTGTGTGACAGAGCATCAAAAGCTCTCTTAACTCTCTATACACACATACACAGTCCGGCCACTTTCCTCCTTCATCGAAAACAGAGATAGCTTTCTTGTAAAAGTCAATAATGTTTGCTATGGATGAACTCCTCTCCCTGGATATATATCATCTCTCTATGCTAGTTTCCCCTTCGCATCTAGTCGACCATTTGCTCTCTGATTATTCTTTTTTTCAGTGTTTTCCAGACTATATTTCTCAGTGAAACTGGTTCAACTTAACTTCCCAGTCCCCATCCTGAAAAAAAGAGATGACACTCGCCTTTTTCCACTCCCTAGGCACATCACCTGCTCTAGCGACATCATGAAGAAAGATACAAGTGGCATATCGAGATTAGCTGTAAACTTGTTTTGCATATAAAAAGAATATTTGCAAGGACCACGAGGTTTACATGAGTCGAAGTCCTGTAGCAGTCTGTTCACGTCTTTCCTATCAATTTTATGCTGAACAAATAACCTGGGCTCGAAATGTTTTCCTGATAATTAGTTGTGTTAGCAAGCGCTGTTGTAATTAGCCATCTGACATGTTTTGTAGCTGTAGCTGTCGGCTCTCAGAGGAATTATACATTTGAATATACTTTGTAAATATTTCCTATAATCTGTCCTTACGTTATAGTCAAGAGGGATACACATTAATTATCCAGGCAAAAAAAAAAAAAAAATGATTACCTAATTTCTTGCTTTGAAGTCAAAAGAATTGTTGGTCCAAATTTTTACATGGATTTCCGCCAGTTCATTCAATGAAATATGATCTTTAAAATCTAACTGACGTAAGATTGTCGCGAGGAATTATAATCTTGGTCCTAGATATAGTTTTTCTCTAGTTAGTATAATCAAGAACCACAATATATATTTGATTAAGCACTTCTTTTTCTAAAAGATTATAAGGTATTATTGGAATTAGGAAGAGCTACTTTATCAATGGGTCCAAAATGAATGTGCTAATGTACTTAGCTGAATACAAGGCACTTTAATTCAATATATCCTAGACTGAGTTAGATTAAGTACTGTTAAATGGGCTGCTTCTTACTGGATCATGCGCAACAATTAATCAGTTCACTCTCCAAATGTTAACACTGCCACACCCATATGAAGCAATAGTTATGAATATATGTTATTGCCAGTCGATGATTAACAATAACTTTCCATGATCCGTGACGAGACCATTTGCATCATGTTCAGTGACACCAGTGTGATCAACAGCCGGTAGGTTGTAGGGATCAATTAGTATCACAACTGTTGACCACTAAAACCTTTCAGACAGTGAGGCAGGCAACGTTGACGAAAAAAAAATACCTCACTATTCAACCCAAAAAGGTAGTGGAAAGGTTAGCCAGACAACTCCAGCGCTCCCTTGTTGACGCTCCCTGGCGCTGCTCTTAAATCAGTACCAAAACTTTTATAAAAATGATGCGCTACAAAGAGACGCTATTACGTGCGGGATTTGAACCCGGGACCTCCTGCACCCAAAGCGGGAATCATACCACTAGATCAACAGGCCAAACGTTTACATGTGTTTCTTGAAAAAAAATGTAAGGACATCATGAATGAAGAATATAATGGAAGAAAAACAGAGGTTCGTAAATCGCGGTTAGTCTTGCCTGTAAAATGAAGACGGTAAGATTTACAAAAAAAAAAAGATTTTAAAAGGAAGAAAAATGAAAAAGAGAAAAAGTTGAATCAGACCAGATGAGACAGGGAGGTTCAACGGTAGAAACAAAGCAACATTTTGAGATCTAAGACGAAAGGGACAATATGGCGTTTGATTCCAAGAGAAAGAACGAGAGAGATCCGAAGCCCAACAAATAGATTATGCTGGGTCAGGGACAAGAGATCCAACACAATGGACAAGGGAAAGGAAGTTCAAAAGAAAGACCAAAGGGAGCTGAGATCCAACAGAAACAATAAGGACGCGGGGAATCTAGGCGATGAAACAGGGTTGTCGGAATGTCAGACATAATGTACACGAGAAATCAATTAATCACGAAAGGTTAAAAGGGAAAGAACTACAGTTTTATAATACAAGCTTAACTGCCGACCTGGTATAGATTAGAAGAGAAGGTATGATTCTCTGGTGTTTACGTCTTGTTTTCTTTGTTTTGTTTTGATTTTCTTCTTCAATTTAACCACCATGGCAAGAACGAAAGCCTTCTCTCATCCTGGCCCTTTTGAATAAAAGTTAAGGAATGTAAAGGAAAAAAGTAAAGAGATCTATCAGAGCTTCTTCCGGTGTTTGTAGCTCAAGATTCTTAAAGATGGAAAGATTGTATTAAAAGTGGAAAGGCGTAAGGAGGAAGAGAATTCCACACCTTCCCTGTGCTAAAAAAAAAAAAATGAAAGAAAGAAAGAAAGAAAGAGGCATCATTATGGTTAGTCTTTGTGAGTCTGAGTTCTCCCAGCCGAAGGGTCAAAGCCTTTAATGGCTGGGACACAAGAAGGGATACCACGAGAGAGGTGGAAGAAAAAATCCCAATAGAACAAAGAGAGGTCAGCGACGTCACGGTGGCTGTTGGAAAAAAGTGATGGTCGATGAGAGACGACAGCGGGAGAGTTAACAAGGTGAAACATTTCTGATTCCTCGTTGACTACGAGAGAGATGGGAGGCTAGCCACTTCAGATATATAAGCGGTATTACATACAGGAATAAATAAAATCCCTGCTTAAAGAAAGGATTGTTGCGGCTCCTCTACAAGACCACTAGATTTTGTAGAGTACATTTTGTGATGTAAATTACGTTGGATTACCAAGATTGGGTTGAGGATTAGTTATACTCAACGTAATTACGTTAATGCAGGGTTGGATAATGGTGTTTTGAAATTACACAGATAGATATGGTTGAGTTTTATAATTAGCTCTTGGTAGATTTTGTGCTTTTGCACAAACAAGTTTGACCAGGTTCCTGCTTCAATACCCCAACACGATACAGAGATATAACTTAAGGGAGGAAATATGTTCAGTGCCGCTATCAAAGTGAGGAGAGGAGGAAATGTGAGAACAGTAGAATTATCGGCTTTGAAGGGCACAGGGTAGAGAGAGAAGAAAGTGAATAGGAAATAGGACAGTACCTTAAGGGACACCACTATTGATATATCACAAAGGAAGATTAGCACCAAAAACGACAACTCAAACAGAAAAAAGTAAAAAAGAAGCTATTCATTAGAGCACAAAAAGAGGACAAAAAACTAAGAGAAAATCGCTTAGAGAGCAAAGACTTATTTCACATGTTCAATGCTTTGGCGATGTGGTCACGGAAAAAATGAAAATGAAAGTGCCACAGGAAGACAACCGAAGATGGATAACATAGGAAGATCACCAGGTCTAAGATTCAAAGCGCTTAAGACAGTGAAGTTGAGGAGAGTTTCAAGGATGAGAGATGACGGAAATGATAACAACGTAGGTTTAGCTGCGTGGATTGAAACGCATTCCCTTAATAAGGACGGGCCGAACCAAGACGTGCTTCCAAGAGACAGGCAGAGTTTGAGTTTTAAACATAGATGAAAAAGGCAAGCAAGGAATGAAAATATCTAAAAGGCGTAATCACTTAGGACACGAAAAGATATCCCTGAGTTTGACACCTTGACAACGTGTAAATGGGAGAGTATAATGGAGTAAATAGGAAAGACAAACAGGACACCTGTTGGTCCGTAACAAGAGTATCCTCTGAGACAGCTGTGGTGTCCTGAAAGCAATGTCTTTTTGAAGCAAGAGAAAACAGTAAAGCAAAAAGCACTTCCCAATCCTCCATTCTCTCCAGCATAAGAAACTGCAGGAAATACTGAGAAGACGAGCCATGTTTGTATAGGGACAGATCATCTTGCCCGGAAAATTTCATTGAAAGGTGTTCTTTGGAAAAGGTCACAAATCTGACTGTTAGTTCTCGAAAGATGAGACTCATGTCAAAAACTGGATAAAAACATAAACATGTTTCTTTTTCTTTTTTGAAATTGGCGTATTCGTTGTTAAAGCATTTCATGATATTACCCTTTGATGACCTTGTGTGAGGGAAGTATAGGAGAGGGCATGGGTTCAGTGGGGGGAAGTTATGGAAGTAGAGTTCAAGAAAGATAAGTTATCAAAAAGGGCGTCTTTATCAATGGGCCAGTTAACTAACTATTAATCAGATTAGGAAAATGAAAGAGCGGTTGAAATATTGAAGTTCCTTGAGACGCTTTGAACTGCTTTTGTTTGGGGGCCACTTCAAGAATCAGTGACGAAACCCTTTATTCTTTCTTAAGGTATCCTCAGGTGCAGCAGTGGCCGTGATCGTATAGTGGTTAGTACATTGCGTTGTGGCCGCAATAACCCAGGTTCGAATCCTGGTCACGGCAAGAAACGCCCACTTCTTTTGGCCTGCATGTTTCATTACGTACATTATTTCGTAGCCCTCCTTGATTAAACTGATGCTGTTTATAATCTGTGGTGGTCGCAATACAGGAATAAGGAACTAATATATATATATACTTTGTCGCTGTCTCCCCATATATATATATATATATATATATATATATATATATATATATATATATATATATATATATATATATGGGGATAGGGGAGAAAGAATACTTCCCACGTATTCCCTGCGTGTCGTAGAAGGCGACTAAAAGGGGAGGGAGCGGGTGGCTGGAAATCCTCCCCTTTCTTGTTTTTTTTTTTGTTTTTAATTTTCCAAAAGAAGGAACAGAGAAGGGGGTCAGGTGAGGATATTCCCTCTAAGGCCCAGTTCTCTGTTCTTAACGCTACCTCGCTAACGCGGGAAATGGCAAATAGTATGAAAAAAAAAAAAAAAAAAATATATATATATATATATATATATATATATATATATATATATATATATATATATATATATATTAACAAAACTGTTGTAAAATATACAAACCATAAGCAGATAAAGGATGAACTAACTTATAATGGATACAAAATGTTTAAATGTGTCAATATACGTAAATGAATACAGTTGTACTCAGCTGAGAAAATGTCGTGATATTAATCGCTGTCTAATTAATCATCAGAACTAGATGACGATAGCTCTTTTGAATCTTCTGGTGTCAGACAGTTATCGAAACATCTGAGAGAGAGAGAGAGAGAGCAAGTGGAAGAGTCTGCCAGGCCTCTCAACAACGCACTCGCGATGACGCTACCCGGCGCTCCTCCTAGATCAATACCAACACTGTTCTGATTACATACGCAACATTCAGACTCTAAATAAAACGAAGGACCTGTCCGGGATTTGAACCCGGGACCTCCTGCACCCAAAGCGGGAATCATACCACTAGACCAACAGGCCGCATAGTTGAGGCATTTATCTGGAAAATGCTGATGGAATCATGAATGTCCTGAGAGGACATTCGTCTCTTGCTTGGCGAGAGAAAGGGAGAACGATTGGCCACGCCAGGCATGTGAGAGTTACTCCATATGAAGCGAATAAGACCCTGAGAAACAGATTACATAAGAAAATGATAATTATGGAACATTTATGATTCTCCCAGATGTTGGGGAGCATAGGTTGTGATGAGCGTTGTACTGGGGATTCGAAGGTAGATTGGAGGTTATGATTACGACTACGTGAGACTTAGAAATAGCCATTGACAGAAACTGCGTTTTTTGTACTATTGGGGTTCAGTCATATTACTCTCTCTCTCTCTCTCTCTCTCTCTCTCTCTCTCTCTCTCTCTCTCTCTCTCTCTCTCTCTCTCTCTCTCTCTCTCTTCCTTCTCCCTCGAGAAAACTCACAAGTCCGATTTGATTGAGGATCTTCGGCTTAATGCAACAAAGACAACGACTATTGGGTTGAATAAGGGAGGAAACGTCAGTTGAAGTATTCAAAGTGGCACCGTGGCAGCAGCGAACAAGGCTAGATGATGAGGAAACAAGATCATTCATGGAGATAAGACGGCAGGTGATACGATGGAACCCTGTTGATAGGAGAAGACGAAGTTGTTTGCACCGTAACCGACTTACGAAATTGAACTGACGAAAACGGAGGGTACACTTAGGAAAACGGTGAGCAGCAGAAAAGCGAGAGGAAGACATATCAGAGCGCAAAGACTAATGCCACACCCTGTTGCAAAGCCTTGGAGATACCGAGAGTCGCGAAAAAAAAAAGGAGTACATGACGGGTGTTACACAAGAAAGATGATCGCCCCTCCTGCAGATAACCTCGTCATGGATCATCGGGTCTCCTGTTGTCTGTCCTGTCCATGTCCTCTGCCAACTATACGTAGAGAAGGCGTATGGCCGACACCGTGATGTTCCCGCGTTACCTCAGGAAGTATACTTCTAAGGCACTTCCTACTCTTGCTCGCCTGTTTCGTCTCTACGGAAAAGACCCAAACTCTGTTTTCATCTGTTTAACCTATTGGACTCTCGCGCCATCGCTCTCACTTCTGCTGTCTCCAGGGTCTGTGAAACTCTCCTCAACTCTCACTTTCTCAAGATTTTAATCCCTTCCCTCAGATTAGCAATATGGCATTGCAGTACAAATGTCCACTGGGGGCACAGGAGTATATCAGTGTCCTGAGTCCTACTCTTATAAATGGAAGAGACAAAATAGCACTGATGACGGTATCTCACCACTTACCGTTCCTTACGGCACAACAGTCGACAGGGAAAAAGGGGTTAGCAATGGACGTATTGAGTATAGGATACTGCCACTGAAATCTTATTGGAAAGTGTGAACGGAAAAGAGTTCCTACTTTGATAGCAGTAAGGTTCTTTGAGGATGAAACTGAAAATCAAGCAGAGCATCGGTGCAGCACTTCTCTTACAACAGTGAACCTAAGTGTCTCTCCTGCTTTCTTGAAACGGGCGTTTTTACTAACAATTTAGACACCTGAAGTATACCTGGAAGACCTTGCGAGAGGAAAATTCAGGAAAGATTATAACTTCATTGGTAATATAGGAGGACTAGAAGTGGATTTACCAAAGAGAAAAAAATTGAGTGAAAGGAAAGTATGGTGGCGAAAAGGGCGGCTTTATCAGTGGGAAAGTTAACTATAGAATGATCTGGCCAAAACGGGAGGAGGAGGAAAAGTTGAACAACTTAATATGACGTTGATGGCTATGGCTTGGGAATCACTTGAAGAATCAAGGAAGATACGCTTATACCAGGCGTGTTAGCGCCTGTGATCGTATAGTGGTCGCACCTTGCGCTGTGGCGACTGTAACCCAGGTTCGAACGCTGGATAAGGCAAGGTGTGTCCTCATTTCTTTGCTGGCCTGTACCATCACATAAAGATTCATGACTTCGAACTATTTCTAGCAATAATGCCGTTCATGATCTACGGAGGTAGCAGTACAGCATCAAGGAACTATAATATACATCCATTCAAATCCAGCGTTGCCACGAAATATGAAAGGCACAAATGGATCTAAGAAAAGCTACATTCATAATGAGCTTAGAATACCTAGATTTGTCACTATACGTAAATGAATGAAATATAGTGTAAATTTGATTAACCTACATTACTATGAATAAACTATTTGTAAATCTGCTGCGTCTTGTAAGATAGATTGCAAAACAATCAGTGCCACGTCTGCATGAATCTATTTAGTTGCCAGTTGGCGAGTAACAAGCTTCGATCTCAAAATTTCCATGACCCTTGACAAGACTGTTTGCTACGTGTTCTTTAAGTCACATTATTGAGTTTAATCACATCACCGACTCTCTCTCTCTCTCTCTCTCTCTCTCTCTCTCTCTCTCTCTCTCTCTCTCTCTCTCTCTCTCTCTCTCTCTCTCTCTCTCGTGGAATTCATCAGTATCGGAGCTACTGAACTAGCAATACCTCTTTTGATGTTCATCTCAGAAAGTAATGGAGTTTCAAACTCTTGATGCTAAACAGTTACTTCAACATTGGACTCAGAGCTGACAGCAACTTCTCCCAAGCTTTTCCAACGCATTCACAGTGGCGCTACCAAGCGTCCCTCATAGATGAGTATGGACACTCTTTAAAAAAAAAAAAATCAGGCATTGATGTAAAGACGGGCCTATCCGGGATTTATACCTGGTACCTCCCGAACCCAAAGCGGGAATCATACCTCAAGACCAACTGGCCGCATGGTTATATGTTATATCTGGAAACTATTTATAATATCACGAGCGCTGAAGCCATGGAGGGCAAGCATATGTTACCAGTTCGTAGTAAAAAAAAAAAAATCTGTTTTCTATGAATTGCAAAACATACGATGAAAGGTACAAGAAAATACTTGTGAGAGATGGTAGGGTCAAAGACAGTGAACAAGGGAACGGGGTGTCCAACAAAAGGTAGAAAAAAGAAATTGAAATCAAAGAAAAGAAAGAGAGGGCGATAGAGTCCAACAGGAAGGAGATAGGGGGAAGGAGACCCAATATATAGGCCATGCAGAGACGGGAGGCAGAAGATCCAACAAACTGAACAAAGAAAATGGGGTTCAAAATAAAGGCCAAGTGGGAGAGGACCCAGCAGAGACACATGGAGGCAATGGAGGCAACAGACATGAGAAGGAATTCGGGATGTCAACCAGAATGAAGGCAGGAAATGAAAGGACCGAACGAAAGCCAAGAGAAACAGCAAGAGGTATATTGTACACACTTGACCACTGACCTGGTCGTATTAGTAGAAAGGGACTAATTCTGTCAAGTGGTTGATGTTTGTCAATATTTTTTCTTTTCTTTTTCAGTAAGCGAATTGGAAAAAGGTAAAATCATGCTCTCTTTTCGGCCATTCGAATGAAAGGAAAATAATCGAGTGTAAGGGACAGAGAAGGAAAAAAATTGGGAAATTTATTAGGGCTCCTAAAATGCTTTAGTCTCAAAGGTCGAAATAATGAAATAAAAGGCAAAAAAAAAAAAAAATGGAGGAGGAGAATTCTATGGATCCTTTGTAGGTGGAAGGAGGAAGGTATTACAGCGGTCAATGTTTGTGTAGCTGGTCTCTACATAAAAGCTACAAGAAGCAGTAGCCAATCGCGTGTGGCCTATTCCAAGTCTAATTTAAAGTCTGGGATATATGCAACCAGTTCATGAAACAGTGACCTATATTCGCCTCCAGAGGAGAGAGAGAGAGAGAGAGAGAGAGAGAGAGAGAGAGAGAGAGAGAGAGAGAATTCAAATATGGTACTGATAAGAAGGGTAGATTTTAGTAGTTAGATGAACTAGTTCAAAAGTCTGTTCTTTCTTGTTAAAACATGCGTATTTACTGATAGTTAATAGCTTTGAAGTATTCTACATATCATACCTTACATGAAACATATATAAGAGAGAAAATAAGTTCAGCAGGAGGACTTGAGGGGGGGAAGGACGGGATTTGGAGTCACCCAAACTAGAATTAGAGGAAAATAAGGTGCCTCAATGGGGGATTTTATGTGTAGAAGACTTAGCAATACATTGATCGTCAAAGAAGGCAGAAGAAACGGTCAAGATACAGAATTGAATGGCGATGCTATTGGCACTAGACCAATTCAACAGTTAGATAAGAAACACTTTAAGCTTTTCCTAACCAACATATAGGTGAGTCAGCGGCCGTGGTCGTATAGTGGTTAGTACATTGCGTTGTGGCCGCAATAACCCAGGTTCGAATCCTGGTCACGGCAAAATGCACCCGCATATTTTGGTCAACCTGTGTTCCTGCACGCAGATTCACAACTTCGTAAGTTTTCTCAAGTATAAGTTATGCCATTTTGAACATTAGAAGTCGTAATAAATCAGTAAGTAACTACAATAAGCATCTGATTAACCATGCTGCTGTAAAATATACAATGCATCAGTGGATTTAGGAAGAACTGCTTTCATGATCGGATAAGAATATCAAAATTTTACTTTAAGTAAGTGAATACTAGGCAATGTAAATCAATCTAACGTTTGGGTCAGATTAATCTTTTGTGAATCAGGTGCTCCTTATTTGAATGATTGTAACGAAGTATCACCTCACTGCCACATCCACATTCCACATGTAATGAGACTATACAGTTGTCAGCTGCCGAGCAAAGAGCTTCCAACACCAACCTTCCATGATCCTTGACAAGAGAACTTGTTTACATGGTAGGTGACACCGGATTTTACTTAAAACAGCTCCTGGTATGTGGTGTGACTATTTGATACCACCAGCCAAAAAAAATTGCTCACGTGCTTCTGGGAGAGTAGTGAGGACTACATGGGAAAGACAAATATCAGGATACCTGATGGTCCATGAGGAGGTGTTGTGCTGGGGGAGAATAGAGGAGTCCTCACGCGCTAGTCATATTTGTGACGGAGATGATACATCAATACAGAAATCACCTCACCACGAGCCACTTCCACTGGCAAAACAGCCAACAGGAAAAACCGAGATGATCACCATTTAGTGTCTCCATAGTATATAGCCAAGGAAATTCTATGGGAAGAGTGGAGACAAGGAGCGTTCCCTACTGTGAAAGCAGTGAAGCTCTCCATATAGAAGCTCAATTCTGATAAGTACAAAAGAGGCAGATTGCAGTAGTTGAATCAACTCGGTCTGAGGAATGTTCTTACGTCTTAAAACAAGGGTATTTACTGATAGTTAAAATCTTTGAAGTATACTCTGAATACCTCACATGAAACAAGTACATAAGAATGGACAAGTTCAGCAGGAGGAGGTAGTGAAGCGGACGGGATACGGAGTCATCTAAAATAGAGCTGGAAGAATATAATGTGCCTAATTGGGCGGTTTTATGTGCAGAAGAGTTAGCTTTACATTGATCAAGTCAAAAAGGCGGAAGAAAAGGTCGAAATATAGAAGTGAATTGCGATGCTATTAGCACAGGACTAATTCAACAGTTAGACAAGAAATGCTTTAAGCTTTTCTTAGCCAACATGCAAGTGAGTCAACGGCCGTGGTCGTATAGTGGTTAGTACATTGCGTTGTGGCCGCAATAACCCAGGTTCGAATCCTGGTCACGGCAAAATGCACCCACATGTTTTCCTAAGTACAAGTTATGCCATTTTTAACGATTAGAGTTCATAATAAAGAAATGAGGAACTGCAATACGCATACAGATTAACCATGCTACTGTAAAAAAAAGTGTTCAGCATAGATTTATAAGGAATTGCTTACATGATGGGTTCAGAATATATAGATATCACTATGATCAACTGAATACAAGGCTATGTAAATCAATTTAACCCAAGCGTAAGTCAGAATAACCATTTATAGATCTTCTTATTCGATTGACCGTAACGCAGTATCAACCCACTGCCACATCCACATTCCACATATCTCAAGACTATATAGTCGGAAGTAGGCGAGCAAAATGCTTTCAACACCAACCTTCCATGATCAGGAAAAAAAAAAAAAAACTTTATTTCATGGTGGTTGACACCGGCATAAAACAACTCTGGCTAGGTCGTGGGACTAATTGATATCACCAGTCAAATACTTCGTGCAAGTACAACTGGGAGCGTACTGCGGACTACATGGAAAAACAAATGTCAGGAAACCTGATGGTCTATGGGGAGGTGTTTTGCTGGAGGAAAGTAGAGGAGTCCTAACGCGCTAGTCAGGTTTGTGACGGAGATGAGACATTAATACATAAGGCACCTTAGCATCAGCCACATCCTCCAGCAAATCAGGCCACTAGCACAGGACCGATTCAAAAGTTAGATAATAAACGCCTTAAGCTTTTCGTAACCACCATATAGGTGAGTCAGCGGCCGTGGTCGTATAGTGGTTAGTACATTGCGTTGTGGCCGCAATAACCCAGGTTCGAATCCTGGTCACGGCAAAATGCACCCACATGTTTTCCTAGGTACAAGTTATGCCATTTCTAACAAGTAGAGGTCATGACAATATGAGGAATTGCATATACATGCGGATTAACCATGCTATTGCAAAATAGGTAGGTCCTTCAGTAGATTTAGGAACAATTGCTTTCATAATGGGTTCAGAATATTTAGATGTAACTATGTTGAACTAAATACAAGGCAATGTAAGTCAACTTAACCTGAGTGTAAGTCAGATTAATACATAAATACATAAATCTACAGCTTCTTATTCGATTGACTGTAAAGCTGTATCAACCCACTGCCACATTCCACATGTGAGACTATATAGTTGCAGTTGGCGAGTTAAAAACTTTCAACATCAACCCTCATAATCCTTGGCTAAAAAAAAGGAAATTGTTTACATGGTAAGTGACACTGGCATAAAACAGCTCCGGCTAGGTCGTGGGACTAAGTGATATCGTCAGCCAAAATCTTTGCACAAATACAGCTGGGAGAGTATTGAGGAGTACATGGGAAAGACAAATATCAGAATACCTGATGGTCCATGAAGAGGTGTTTCGTTGGAGGAGAGTGAGTAGTGGAGTGCTGACGCGTTAATCATGCTTGTGACGGAGATGAAACGTTAATACATAAGGCACCTCACCACCAACCACTTCCTCCAGCAGAAAAGCCGACAAGAAAAAATTAAGATGATCACCCTTTAGCATATTCAGAGTATGTTGCCAAGGAAATTCTATAGGAAGAGTGTAGGCGGGGAATGTTCCCTTCCCTTAAAGCAGCGAGGTTCTCGGTATAGCAACCTTAAATCTGGTCTGGATAATGCGGGTAAAGTTTAGTAGTTAAATTACCTCGTTCAAAAATCTGTTCTTCTTTCACATAAAAGCGTATTTACTGTTATTTGATAGCTCTGAAGGATACTCTGAATACCTTACGAAACAAATATAAGTGAGAGGATACGTTCAGCAGGAGACAGATTGTCACAGAAGGCAGAAGAAAAAGTCAAAATACAGAACTGAATGGCGACGCAATTAGCACTGGATCAATTCAAAAGTTAGATAAGAAACTCTTTAAGCTTTTCTTTACCAACAAAGAAGTGAGTCAGCGGCCGTGGTCGTATAGTGGTTAGTACATTGCGTTGTGGCCGCAATAACCCAGGTTCGAATCCTGGTCACGGCAAAATGCACCCACATGTTTTCCTAAGTCCAAGTTATGCCATTCTTAACAATAAGAGGTCATAATAAAGAAATGAGGAACTACAATATGCATATTGATTAACCATGCAACTGTAAATCATACAAGTCTTCAGTAGATTTAGGAACAATTTCTTTCATTATGGGTGTACAATATTTAGATATATATATATATCACTATGATCATGTGAATGCTAAGGCAATGTCAATCAATATAGCCTAAGTGTAAGTCAGATTAACCATTTATAAATATACATCTTATTCGATCGACTATAACGCAGTATGAACTCACCGCTGCATCCACATTCCACATGTCATGAGACTATATAGATGCCAGTGGGCGAGCAAAATGCTCTCAACACCAACAACCTTCCATGATCCTTGACAGGAAACGTTTACATGGTAGGTGGTGACACCGATGTAAAACGACTCCGGCTAGGTCGTGGGATTAATAGATATCGCAGTAACCAAACTGATGATATCCTTTTGATGCTTTCACCACAGAGTAAAGCAACTCTAAACTCTGCTGTTCGATGATTGACCTCAGTATCTAACTCACAGGTGGTAGAAATGTCTTCCAGGCATCTCCAACATGTTTATGATAGAGATAAAAACATTGAAACGTAATGCATAATGGCCTTGATTAAGGCCTCAGCTGCCCGTGACGTCTCAGCTAATATAAGAGAAAAAAGTCACCACTACCTCTATCAGAACAGCCGCCAGGATAAAAAGCTGAGAGTGAACACCTTGTGGAATGGAAAGATTTTTACTGGCATGAAAATCTTATAGAGGAATGTGGATGAGAAATGTTCCGTAATCTGTAAGCAACGAAGTTCTCCATGGAGGAAACTTAGGTCTGAATCGGAAAGGTGTAACATTTTAGGAATTAAAAAAAGATTAAAAGTCGGGGATTTTCCCTTCGTAAAACTGATATATTCCCCGATGACAGATATCATGAAGAACGCGCGTAATAATTGCTCATAAACTTTGCGTAAAAGTCTTCAAATCTGAACTCTTGAAGGTTATCAGATGGCACTTTCATATTTTTTGGATTGTATAAAAAAGCGATAACTTACGAAGATAGTGATCGATGAAGCAAGGAAAATGATAGATGATATTTTATGAGTGTTTTGTGATGTTGGCATAATTGGCAGTAATTCATTAGTGTAGTGTCTTGTGATGTAGAAGTTCAACTGATTAATGATAAAATCAATTCTATTTATGGAGCTAATGAAAAGTTTTTTCTTCAGGTGTTCTGTGCTTCTTTACCTCTGTAGTTAAGACATTCAAGTCTGAAGCAGTTAAAAAGTGTCGAGAACGTAAATGCTGTCAGGAAAAACGCTACTTTTAAATCGTACGTGCAATGAACCAGCAAACACTAAAAACTTACAAACTGTCAAAGTTCAGCTGTCAGTGAGCCGTGTTGCCCACACATTTGTAATCGCAGCCAAGTTGCGCTATGGCAAGCAGCCGCCTTTGATCAACGCGTTAGAGTCTTTGGAGGTAACTGGTAGTACGGTCAATACAACAAACCCAGACTGGCTCTCCATGTCCAGTGTTCATCCCTACCCATCTGGAGCCGGTATCTGTCGTTGAGTCAGAGGCTGGTCAGATTGCCACCTGGTAAGCAACATGCCTTGATCGCTCTAACAGAATGTCAGAGGTTGAAGATTTGTTTTTCATCGTATTTCTTTTTTCCTGCAGAACAGCTCTCTGCGATTGTCACTGACAGCGTTCATAGTGTACGTTTTGTCACACAGGATGACTTTAAAGCATCCTAGTAGATTGAAGTGCTTGCAGTCTCCATCAAGCTGAGCGTATGGATTCTCTGCCATGAAAACGTAAGCCTCAGTGAGTTCAAGTTAAGACCTCCAAGCTTCCCAGAGCTGACTGTGTCCCCTTACATCCCTGAAGGTTATTATTGTTTTCACGGCTCTGTTCCACAGAGAAATGTGATCGTGGGATCCAGTAGGACAGTACTTTCAGCACTTTGATATCATCATTTCCTACTTTTGGTTTCATGTTCATGTTGTTGGCCAACACATGGTTTTCGGGATTCTTGGAGCGCGGATTGAACAAGAAAAAAAAGAAAGTAGCATTTTGACTTATACTATTTTTGTGGACCTTAGCAAAAACTAAAACCACTTAAACATCACCTGGAAAAAAAAAAAAGAATGTTGCTATTATCCTCGCCGTCCAAATTTTGCCAAAATCTGGCTTTACGCTGCCGATATAAAAGTCTAAGAGAAAGAGCTAGAATATAGTAGAGATTTCATCATTGACTTGGTAACATAAGTAAAGAAGGACAAATTTTGTGAGGCGATGTACCTTCTTTTTTCTGTATACAAAGAATAACTAACATGGAATGAGAAAAAAAAATTCTTCGGTGTATCTAGACGATACTCTTAAACCTCAAGAGATAGTAGTAACAGGGGAAAGATAAAAGGAGACAGAGTATTCCATAACGATGTGCGCAGAAAGTACGGAGCACCATAATAGTCAAATTTTTAATGGTTGGTTTCCACACGGAAACTATTGGAGGCAGCAACCAGTTACGTGCCACTTCTCCAAACTTTATCGGATAGGTGCTCGCATGCAGCTAATATGGCCGAGATGATACCTACAGAGCAGAGAGAGGGCAGGAACATCGAGGTGGACGAGGAGAGATGGTCAAAGAGTAGTGACAGCAGAAAAGTTAACGAGATGGACCATTTATGATTCCTCTTCGGCTGGGAGAGAGGTAAATGACTTCAGAACAGTGATCAGTATTTAGGGTCCACAGTACCCCTGTAAATATACAACAGCTGCTCACAAGAAAAGCAAGTATAGCAACAATACAACATTCCTACTTCTGATGGAACATATATCATCATGTGCATTATGTAGGACTTCCAAGATAGACTGAAGGACGTCGCTATGACTACAAATGAATGAGATTAAAAAAGAGTTACCTTCAGGTTTTTTTTTTTTGGTTACACTGTTGAATCTTTACTACTCAACTCTGAGATGCTGCACAGGTCCAGATTAAGAGAGGAATTGGGTCCAGTGCCAGAAACAGAATGAATATTAGAGTGAGCCACGAGAGGCAGAAAGAACAATGGAAGAAAGGCTTATGCCACACCTTGTCGCATGTTTTGACTTTGATTTCTTTTTTTCAAAAAGAAAGAAAAATCTAAGAACTGACGTTAAGCAACTATCTTGAAATGTGGCTTAGAGCTAATGGAAACGTCTGCTAATATGCTCGAACGCACTCACAATGACGCCACCCGACACTCCTCCTAAATCAATATCAACACTGTTTTAAGAGTTATTCTCAACATGAGAACACTAAGCATAAAGAAGGGCCTGTCCGGGATTTGAACCCGGGACCTCCTGCACCCAAAGCGGGAATCATACCACTAGACCAACAGGCCACGTGGTTACATGAGATATCTGGAAAATATTCATCATATCACGAGTGTTTTAAGCCACAAAGGAAAAAGTTATTCATTCATGGTCAAGTCTCTCTATAATCTATAGATCTGTCCGTAAATCTCGCTCTTAAAGATGGAAAGACGGTAGTACAAAAAAAAAAAAAAGGTGGGAAAGACCAAACAAAAAGAAGAGAATTTCACACATTCGCTGTAAGAGAAAAGAATAAAAACATAATGGTGATCAACACTTGGTCTTCTTGTCTCCACACAGTACTTACGAAAATTACCATCCAGTGTCGTGCCAGGTGTCTGTGCTTTAACGGCTGGGACACACGCAGACGGCTCACGAGAGCAGTGGCCCAAATCGTACCTAAAGAGCAGAGTGAGGGGCAGCAACCTCACAGCGGTAGGAGACGGATGGTGGCGGTCGAGGACACATGACAATAGGTGAGTTAATGAGGTGGAACGATTCTGATTCCTTTTTGGCTCCGAAAGATGAGAAAGGCTAGAAGTTCTATGTATGTGAGGAGGTCTCCTTACTCGGGCGGATTACACCATTGTAAACGGAAATATCTGCTCTCAAGTGGATTCAGTAGTACACCTCACGAAATCTGTCCCCATATTACGGGGCAGCTTTTGTGATGTGCATTATCTGGGACTTTTTAAGAATGAGTGGAATTCATTGTTTCGGTCCAACATAATTTTGTTACGGGAGGGATGATTGTAGTGTTCTAAAGCTGAATAGCTGAAAATTACTGAGATTTAGAAAGAGCTATAGGTAGAAATAGCGTTCTTGCAGTGCTAAATTTAACCCTTTTACTGATTCCATTCTCCGGGAAGCTACGCTCAGTCAAATGCTTTAGAGATGTCGAGGGCCGGAATCCCCGAGTGAGGAGGATCTGAGGTGAGTCAAAGAAAAAGAAAATCACCAGCGGACCCTAGACCGTGAAAGCTCAATTCGCAATTGAAAGAAAGGAATGAGATTTTAATTGGTTAAAAAAGTGTGAATTGAGGAGGGTTCCCAAAAGTTTGGAGACAGCAGAATCGAAAACGATAAGACCATGTCTGGAAAGGTTAAAGGGCTTCGTTTTCTGTGGATTAGTTCTATAAAGGCCTGCTTCTAAGAGGAAAGAAATGCTTGGGTTTTCACACAGTGACGAAACAGGCAAACAAGAAACGGAGCTATAGCATAGGAACACACTCTCAAGTGCCTTACGTCTTGCCCACGTGTAGCTGGGAGAGTACTCCTACATGGAATGGATGGTTCGTGACGAAGGTTATCTTCTGAAGGACAATAGTGGTGTCCTGAGACCCAAATATATTTGTAGTAGAGACAAAATATCAAAGTAGTAGATACACCGCCACACACCGCTCCGCCTGGCAAAACAGGCAACAGTACAGAACCTCAGAAAGAACACCATGTCCTATGGATAGAATACACTACCGTGGAAATTATACAGAAAACTGCGTACTAGAAGTGGAGCTAAGTTTTCTGGTGAGGAGACTCAATCATGAAACTGATAAAAAGGGGTTGGTTTTGCTTAGTAATAAAGCAGATACATTCACACATCTATTATCATTCTTAAAACTGGTGTACGTAAAGATACTGAAGTATACTCGAACTACCTCGCGTAAGAAAGGTTTAGGAGAGGTTCTTGGGAGAATGACTGGATGTGTAATCATCCAGAGCAGAGTTAAAGAAAATTTAGGGACCGAAGTGGGAGGCTATGTCAGTCAGAAAGTTAGTTACAGTGAGTAGGCGAGACAAGAGGAGGAAAGATTTAACTACGGTAGTTATCGGCGATGCTCTGGGTTTGTGACCAAGTATAACTAGCAGAAGAACCGCTTTATCTTCGTCGTAATCAATACACGGTTGAATCAACCGGCTTGATTTCGCGGTAGTCAGTACGTTGCCATGTGGTCGTAATAACTCAAATTCCATTTCTTGTCGAGACAATGTGCATCCAAACATTTTGCCCAATCTGTGTTATTATATAGAATTTTGCGTCTTCGCATCCTTCTTCAGTAGAACTGATACTGGATATAATTTCCGAAAGTTATTAAAGCAGTAAGGAATTGCAAAATGCACCAGACCGCATATAATGTAAAACATACAAGGAATTAATGGATTTCGGATAACTTACCTTTATAGTTTTGAATCAACACCAACACTGTTTTGAAGAGGTGCCCAACATGCTGACGCTAAATATAAGGAAGGACCTGTCCGGGATTTGAACCCGGGACCTCCTGCACCCAAAGCGGGAATCATACCACTAGACCAACAGGCCACATGGTTTACTGGATTAGATATCTGGCAAAATATCTATTATATGTTAAAATCAGAGAGGAAAGAATAAAAACTAATCATTAATTCGTGGTCTACTTCGTCAGCATCTATGTGATAAGAAAACACTGATAAGGGGGTTGAATAAGATTTAAGATAGAGAACAAGGAAACGAAATTCAACAGAAGGAACAAAAGTCACCGTGAGACCTAAGAGAAAGAACTAGACGGTTTTCGATTCTGAAAGGAACGACAAGGGGAAGAGAGGACCCAGTTACAGACACTGTAAATATACAGTGGTTAAGGTATCCAGCAGAATGAACAAAGGAATCGGAATTCAAAAGATAGAGGATGGGGTGGAGGACCCAACAAAAAACAGCAAAGAGGCAGTGACCCAAGAGACAAAACAATGGTTAAGGATTTCAGGCGAGAAATCAAAGGATTTAGTAAACTTCAAGGAATTGAACTAACGGTATTCATCCTCCAGCGATTTCGCATGATTAGCAGAGAAGGACGAATACTGTGAAGTGATGCATATGTTCTCTTTATGGCGGCCGATATGGCATGGGCAATAGTATGCCCTATTCTCGGCTATCTCGGATGGAGGGAAAAATGAAATGCACGAGACGAGAAAATGAAGAGATTTACTACAGCTAAGCTGTCTGAAACCTGACAATTAAAGGATGGAAGATCGTAGAGAATGGTCTAGACAAAGAAAGGAAGAGAATGCCACAGCTTCGTTGAATGAGTGAAGAAGGCAATATATCCATCAATCCTTTAGTGGCTGGCCCCCACACAGAAGAAATGGGAAGCTGTAGCCAACTGCGTATCAGAAACCCATGCCTTAATAACAGGCATGCATACACAAAGACAGCTCATGAAAGTCGTGGCCTGAATGATAACAACAGAACAGAGAAAGGGCAGCAACATGACGACGGCTGGGAAGGGATGGTCGAAGGGAGGTTGCTATAGGAGGATCAGTGAGGCAGAACATACTGAATCCTCTCTGGCTGAGAGAGATGTGAACATCCTTCTCCTCAGGTATGCGAGCTGGTACTAATCAGATTCCCGTCAATATGGAACATCTCTTCACAAGAAGGAAAATTACGACAACTATGCAACAGCCCCACATATTGAGGAGCAGATTTTGTGATGAATATTTTCTCTTTTTTTTTGGTAATTTTAAGATGGAATAGAGGAGATGGGTATGCCCACCATATCTATGTATGGTTTTGCAGTGGTGAACTGTACTGTTTTATATAGAATTTGTGGAGATTAGTGAGACTTAAATAGAGCTCTAATCAAAATTACTTGATTGCACAATGATAATTCAATTTACTTGTTTCCAACTCTAATATGCTGCGCAAGTTCACCAAGAAAGGAGACGGGTTCAGTGCTAGAAAGAGAAAGAAGAAATTACGAAAAAGGACGATGAAATAGTAAGCGTGAAATGACTGGCGTAAGAGTAAACATGGCTCGGTGTCAAGAAATCAAAAACAGATATACATAGAGAGAGTAAAGAGTACGGGATAAGGTGGATGCCCGTTGTTATGATGATAGGGAGAAATTGCACCATAAACGACTACCGAAATTGAACCGACTAGAGAACAGACAGAAGCAGAGAATTCAGAGAGAAATCATAGAAATTAAAGAATTACGCCACTCCCCGTCAGATGCTTCAAAGATGTCGAGGGGCCACGACAAAATCCAAGAGAGAGGAAGACCTGAAGTGAATCACAAGGAAAGATCACATGGGGCCTTTCACCACGAAAGTCGTATTGATGATCTGAAAGAAAGAAATGAGATTATAAGTTCAGAGAAAGTGAGAGTCAAGGAAAGTTTCAAAGACTTTGGACACGGCAGAACTGAGAGCAGTGGGGTGACAGTTCAAAGTGATAGAATTGTCTCGATTTTCAGGTGTGGGTTACACTTCGGTGTGCTTTCAAGTGTAATGGAAAACTTTAGTTTTGGGTAGAGACCAAATAGAGAAGAAAAAGTCGGAGCTATCTTAAAGGCACACGAGACGAGGATACGAGAAGATATCCTATGTCGACCATACGCCTTGTCCAAGTGTATCTGGGAGAGTATATGGTAACAGGTAACGGGTGATCTGATGGTCCCTGACGAGGTTCTTTCCTGCAAGACAGTATATAGTAACGTTATGAAGTTCTCATCGTATTGTTGGTAGAAGCGAGAATATAAAGGAGAAGGTACTTCACCAACCACTCCCTCCGGCACAATATCGGGCAGGAAAAAAGTTGAGGAGGAACATTATATATCACAAAGAGAAAATATTCTGTGATGGAAATTTTGCAGGAAAGTCTTAAAGGAAAAAGGTTCGCGACTCTGAATGCTTAGAGGATCTCCGGGGAAAAGAGACGGAAATCTGGAATGAATAAAAAGGGAAGATTTTATGGAACGTAAAAGCAATTGCAAATGTTTGTCTTACCTCCTTGAAACAGGCATATTCATCATTGATATACATCATTAAGGAATAATCGGTAAGCGTTAAGAAAGGCAGCTATAGAAAAGGGTATAGATTTAGGTATGAGAGGAGGATCAGATATGGGATTAACTAAAGGAAACTTCAAGGAAAATGAATCGCCGAAAAGCGTGGATTAGAAAAGTTAATTATAAATCGATCTGGTCAGAAAAGAGGAAGACACCTTGAATTACGGAATATAAAGCTGATGATTATGGTTTGGCATCACATCGAGACTCATGGAAGATATACTCTATACTTAACTTATATACGGATGTGTTAGAGGGCGTGATCCTACAACCTTGCGCTGTTGATGTAAAACCCGGTTTCGATTCCTGGTAACAGTAAAGTTCACCCATATGTACCGGCCAAGATGCGCTATTATATACAAATTTGCGACTTTACGTTCTTTTTGACTGGAATTGATATCATTTATAGTTTGTGAAGGACATAATACAGTAATGCAGTGAGAACTACATCATACATGCAATGAACACTAATGGTGTAAACCATACAAGATATAAATGGATTTAAGGAAAACTGCTTTTCAAATGGGAATATTTTGTTTGAATTCGTCAACATACATACTGATTACGTGGCAATGTATATTAAGCTACTCCAAGTTATGTTAGATCGAGTATTTCTAATTCTACTGCTTCTTACTAGGTAAGATAAAACAGAATCAGTTCATTCTCAGTGTGGTAACGTTGCCACAACCGTAATGAAATATTAACCACAAAACTATGAGCCTACTAGTCGGTGATCAACGAGCACTGTAACTATTACGTGTTCTTAATGTGACACTGGCGTAAGTCAGCACTGGGGAAGGTCGTAGAACTCATCAGTCAGGTACCAAATTGATGATACGTCTTTTGATGTTCACATCAGAATGTAAGAGCGGCTCAGATTCTGACGCTAAATATTTACCTTCACATCTGAGTCAAGAGTTAGTGGAAATGTTTGCCAGGCTGCTCCAACGCACTCACGATGGCGCTGCCCGGCACTCCTGAATCAATAACCCAACACTGTTTTAAAAACGGAAGGGCCTGTCCGGGATTTGAACCCGGGACCTCCTGCACCCAAAGCGGGAATCATACCACTAGACCAACAGGCCGTGTGGATATACGAGTAAATTGAAGAATATTCATAATAAGTGTTTAAACAAAATTTCGTAATTCATGTTTTGATTGTTCTGAAATCTCCAGACAGGAAAGTGTTAGGAAAAAGAGAAAAGAAACGAAACAGATGAATGGAGGCGAGAAGGATATGATCAAACATACAGAAGAAACGAAGGCAGATTAAGACACCTCCCCTAAAGTTTAAAAGGACGAATATGAGTTGGATTCCAAGAACCAGAACGAAAATATAAGTGACTAGAATAAAGATGAGAGAGGTAGGGGAGGTAGGATATTCAAAAGAATGATCACTGGAAAATTGGTTCAGAGGAAAGAGGAAGGGACGGGGAACCCACAGATTCAACAAGGAAATAGGTAATCCAGGAAACAAGACACGGGAGTCAGGATGTTGAAGTAAAACGAAGGCGAGAACTCTAGAAATGGAAATGGTCCAGAAAAAGGAACTGGAGGCTTGTAGTACAGGATCCACCACTAACCTGGTTGGTATTGCTGAGCAGAGAGGGTCAACATCCCTAAAGCGGTGTCTATCTACTTTTTTCTACAGTAACCGAAATGGTACGGGAGGAAAAAAAGCCTATTTTTGGTCATCTTGGATGATGGGAAAGATGAGAGTAAAGGTGCATTTGTACTTCCCTAAATGTTTGTAATACAATCTTTTGTTGCTGAGATTCCAGTGAACGGCAAAGACAAAAGTAGGAAGATAATTCCACAACTTTTTTGTACGAGGAGAGAAAGAGGAGTCAAAACCGTGTGGCTGGTGAGCGACGGGGCGATAACTGGACGGGATAAAACGGTGTCGTCTCTTAAGAGATCGGTTGCACCAAGGTATACTCCTAAATGGAGAAGAAAGTTTGGGTGTCGGGAGACGAATGAAAAAGAGATCATGGCTAGATCAGAGGCACATATCCTCAAGACACGAGGAGATATCCCATGCTTTCGTCACGTGTGAAAATATATGGGGATATATGGGAAGGAGAGAAAAGAGGAGACTTGGCAGTTTACGTAGAGGTTATCTGCTAAACGACCTTATTCAGAAGAATCTTCAATGCCTTATCTTCTGTGTGGTAGGGACGCGAAAATATAGATGAAGTCTGATCACTATCCAACTTTACCTCTGGCACAACATCGAGCAGGTAGAAAGCAATGTCTACCATGGTAAAGAGTATACTGCATTAGAAATTTTGCAGGAAAGTGACTGGGAATTTTGTCAATACTGTCTTGAAAAAGATGTACAATATGAAGACGCTGAATATTCAAAGTGGGAATCATATCCTCCAGGCCAACAGACAAAATGGATCGGTGAGCTTTTAGGAACTTTTTATGATCCTATAAGTGTTTAAAGTTTGGAAAAAAGTAGTTTCCAGTTCGTGGTCAATACTGTCCGTAATCTACAGCCTGTAAGATTTATAGAAAGATAGAATATAAAAATGAATAGGAGTTAGGGTATGATGAATCTTAGCGAACATGGGAAAGGGAGTCCAACAGCGGAAACAAAAGACAGATTGTTACCCAAGAGAACAAGGTGGGGGGGGGGGACGAGTACCTCATATAAAGATCATGGTTGGGCGAAAGGACAGGCAATCCATCAAAGTAAACAAAGGAGACAGGATTCAAAAGGGACTAAGGTACCTTTTATTCTGTCCTAATTTGGTACAAGAACGGGATTGGTTTGTTGCTTTATGTTGATGTCTGTAGTGTGGGGAGTGAGTGCGTTATATGTGATACCCAGAATAGTTGGTGCTTTGCTGAATGGGAGTGGGTTTTCCATTCCAAGTGACGGGAAAGTGCAGATTTGATTCGTGTCTGCTTGGAGTTATAGAGATGATTCAAGTCTTTTGTAGCGATGCAAACCTACTGTTCTGGGTGAGCCGTTGTTCCGATTATGCGATGTAGCGCTGCATGTTTGCTGTTCTTACCTAGACGTCAGGGTATTGTGTTGTGATTGTGAAGTCGTTTGCTTATGATTCAAAGACCTTCATATTGTGGCTTGCAGAAGGTGTTGAGTGGGAGGGGAAGGGGGTCATTTAAGAAGAGATTGACGAGGGTTGGAGAAAGAACTGCTCCTTGGGCAACCATGCAGTAAAACTTAAGTGTTTTAGAGGTGATGCCATTGTGAGAGACTTTAATTAGTATGACAGACGGCTATGAAGTGGGCGAGCCACTTTTTGTCAATGCCAGAACTGGTGGCTTTGGGTCTTGCGGTTTACTCTACTGCAGAAGAAGTGCCCCAGTGGAGGCCAACTCCTCGGGTGAAAAAAGGCAAAAAGGAAAAGAAAGTGGATACTAATCAGGGATAATTTGGTGAAGGCATAGTTTTCATCCTGCTCCACTTTTCTTACGCCCGTGTGGGGGTGTAGCTCAGTGGTAGAGCATTCGACTGCAGATCGAGAGGTCCCCGGTTCAATCCCGGGCGCCCCCTCTTTTAAGATTTTTTCTTTTGTATGCTCTAGATACTCTAGCGACTACATTTACACAGAATAACGATAGCGTATTAAAAGAGTGACATATATCAATCTCTTACGCTAGATTATGGCTACGACGCCCGAAAGGGCAACCTGATAACTTCCATTTCGACGAAATCGCTCACGTCTGACAAATCTGCTCCACATTTTGATATGATATATTCAACATGAATCATGAAAGTAAAGCAGTTGATTTCATCTATATACATTTTCATAAAACAACATTGAAGTTACGAGAGGAAGTCAAGTCACACGGTGAAGATGAGGTTGTACTAAGATGATCAGGGTATTAGTTGACTGGCCAAGAGCGGTGATTAATGATCAGAATTCAAAGTGATTAGACCTTACAAGTCGTGTACCAAAGAAATCACTCTTGTGACAGCTTCATTATCACATCGCTGGGAAATTCGCTGCAGCCTCAGATTGACATAGACAAACTAATAGACTGTGTTCACCGGTGGTGAATAAATTTTGATATCTGTACGGGCTAAGTTTTGGGTAACGTTATCAAAAACGAAAAAGCAAGTAATAATGTGAATTGCGTTGGACTACAAAAGATAACCAAGGAAAAGGACATGGTTGTAATAATCACTCGTACCCTGAAGCCAAGCAAGCAAAGTTCTCGGATTCATAAGCAAAGCTTTCACATTTATGTCTGGGGATATTATCCTTACTCTTCACAATTCACTGGTGCTCAGGTTTCGTTAACCTTACTTGATCAAAAAACATAGACAGATGAAAAAGAGTACAACAGCGAGCTAACAAGATGATTCTCGGCCTGAAAAACAAATCCTACGACAGCAGATTAAACGACGTAATACTACTTAGCTTAGAAAAGAGAAGGCTAAGAGGTGATCCAATACAAGTCCTCAAAATTTATTAGAGATGTCTATCAAGTCACCTAAGACTTGATACGTGTGATTTCACTCCCATGAATGGATACAAACTCGTGGGCAAAAGTTTTACCTCAAATGAGATGAGGTTCTATGTCTTCGAAAGCATTGTTAACATATGGAACGAATTGCCCATCAAAGTGGTGGAAAGCAGAACTATAGATACGTTTAAGAAGGCATTTGATTAAATATTTCGCTTCAAGTCCACGACTTACATTACTTGCGCCTCCGTAAGTTACATTGACAAATTGCAGATTATTTATTCTCTTTGGAATACCTGTATACATTTTAACTTTTACCACACTAATCTGCTAGTTTTTGATATCTTCATCTGTCACAAACACCCTCGAAAGGATTCAGTGGTCTGATGCAGTTTGAATTCTTTTGTATCCCTCTAATCCCTCAGTTAGGATGGGGAGACTGGATCTCTCGCTCGGAATTCCGATCCTTTGATCCTTTTTGCTGGACCTTCCCTGCAACCTTTTTCAAGATCTGTTATTTCTCTGTTGTTGTCGTTATCCTGTTAGACCTCCGTCCAAGTTTTTTTTTTTCCCCTGCTAGATTCTGTTCTTTCTATTCAACCTTTTCCTGTTCTGATATTTAATTCTGTTGGTCCTATTACTCCATTACTCTCTCAACTGGACAAACTACCACCCACACCATTAATTCTGTACGTCCTCCTACCTCTCATTCATCCTGCTCGACATATTCCCATACTGATAATTTGTATTTTGGTGCTCTCTTTGTCTGGATATACTCCTATCCCGACCCTTCAGTCTGTCAGATTTGTTACCCCTTGCTCTTGCTCTTTGACATACTCTCGACTCGACCCTCAATTCTGTTGTAACTGATACTTTTTGTTATCAGTGTTGACATCTAGTCCCACGCTGACCCTTTGATCCCTCGCTCCTACTGTTGAACATACTCTTAACATATGCTCTGATCCTGTTACACTCTTTGCACCTAGCTCTTTTTTTCCTCGTGCTTACTAATATCCAGACTCCATTCTATAAGAATTGTTAGCCTTTTCTTTTTCTTTTCTTACTGGTTCTTCTCTTATACATATCCTCTTTTGGGAATCTTTTCTGGCTTCGTTTTATGTCTGTTAAACCAAGTGAAGTTCTTTTTGTCTAACCATTGGTCTCCCTTCTTTCATTCTCCTGGACCTTTACACCATCGCATCGTTATGGACATCTAACTTCAACTTTGTATTAGCTCTCGAAGAATTTCCTCGCCCCCTTCTTCTTTATGTTTATTTCCTTCATCCATAGCTTTTCTTTATAGAGTGGGAGTCCCCAGTAGTTTTGGACAAACTCAACTCCTTATTCTTTTCACTCTCCATATTCTCTATGTTAAAAGTATCAACCACCTGCGTTTTGAGGACCTTTCATAACAACATTGACCGTTTTAAGACGAGTTACTCCTTATTCCTTGCCGAACACATGCTTTTCATCCCTTGCATTAGACTACCCTTTATTCATTCTTCCTGTGGATCACCTAATCATTTTCTAAGTACAAGATAACCCTCCACAATCCTTACTTTTTCTTCTTCTTGTTGGACAGGGACCACGAAATGTCAGTTGCGTTTTCCTCCCCGAATACACCACCTTGTTGCGTCTTTGTCTCTCTGTTTGACATCACCACTTACTCTGCCTATTGGAACTTTAGACTTACTGTTCCTTTGCTTGAGATTCTTCCCTTCTTGCGTTGATTCACTTCATCTGATTCGCCACTGATTCCGGACTCCCACTCGCTCCACCTGATTCCATGTTCCTTCGACAGGAGTTTTTTCTCTTTACTCCTCGTTCTTCCTGTTGCATCCTACTGTCGACCCCCTTGTTACTTCTCCAGTAGCAAGTGAAGGAAATTGGGGTGAATCTACCACCTTCCCAACGTACACATGTATTTGCATATTTCGGAGTACTTACAAATGTCTTGGTTAAGGGTCCACGATTCCGATATCGAAGGACTGCGTCTGGCATCAAGTTGGAAGATGGAATGTTAATGACGCCAACCATCTCTTCAGTCATACCCAGTGAGACAGGGAAATTACCGACCTGCCACGCGGTTTTCAGAATGAAAAACGTGATGGACTGAATCAACTCTGGCTTCAAGATATGTCCAAGGAAGACCCTCCACCCCCCCTGCTCTTCATTCTCTTCCACTTCCATTCGTTTTCTTCTCCCTCTTCCTCCACTTCTCACTTCCCTATTTCGTCACCTTGTTTCCTCCTACTTTTTCACTTCCTCATTCCCCTGTTCCTGCCACTCCTTTCCAGATCAATATCATCTTCATCTTTCGTTTCCCTCTTGCTTCTTGTCATCTTCCCCTTCCGACTTGTTCTATTCCACTTTTCCCTCTTTTACTCCTTCCTTCCTTTACATTACCACCTTTCATTTCATTCTTCCCTCTCATCTCTCCCTCCATCTTTACTGCGGTTATCTTTCGTCCTCGTCATCATAATCTTCATCCTCTCTACCTTTTCCTCCTTCCTCCAGAAATCGAGTTAATGGTTACGTAAAATAGCTTTCCCTCTCAGATCAGAAACCCATTGCGTAAAGTCTTAATCATATGGATGAAAAAGTGTCTAATTCATTGAGCTATAGAAAGTAAACATTAAAGTACAAAATAAATGACTGCAGGTATGAATGCCATTACCTACACATAAACACCACTAAAGTAGTAGGCACGATTATATGCGTTTTTATGCTGAAGGTTCCAGCCACAGACAAAAGTCTACATCAAGGCCGGGTCTTAATTGAAATGTAGAGAGAATTTTGAAAAGGAAAAAAAAAGGCAAAGGAAAGTATCAACGAATCTATGAGAAAGTGAAAAACCCGTCTTTTGAAATGTGCCCTTTAATTAACAGTTATTGGGAAAGACATGAGAAGGTAAGGAGTTTCAAAGCTTCGACATGCAGAGAAATAAGCAGGTATCGAAACGGCCCACCCTTGAGTTCCTGATGGCCACACAGTAATCATGTGACGCAGCAGCTTGACGAGTATTGCGTGATCTAGTTAGTGGTGTAAGCACACAAGGAACTAGCTCTCGGGAGCAAAAACCAAAGTAATACTTATAGAAGAGGGAATGTGAACCAACATTGTGGCGTAGGACAAGGGGGTCAAGTTTATAAGTTATCCTGGGATAGTTTATAAGGCTGACTGTTTCCGACTCAGCTCTGTCAAATAAGGATGCAGAGCTAGAACCACCCCAAATGTGAGAGCAGTACTCCATACAAGGACGGATCAATCGCTTGTATAAACGGTGCACCTGTTCAGAAAAGAAGTTTCGACATTTAAACAGGCCACCCGCAGACTTAGTTTTTCCTGTAATGTGCAGTTTCCTAGAAAGAGTTAATGTTACGGTAACACCAAGGATGCTCATTTAGTCAAGATGAGGAATTACAGAACCGTCAAAGGAGAGGAGTTTTCGATAGAGAAATGGGTAGAAACTGGGTCTTGGAGGCATTAAACTTAACAAGATTTTGTGTACCCCACTGAACTATCCTATCCAAGACTGAGTTTACTTAGGAAGCTGTGACAAGACAAGAAACAGATCGAGTGAGAGAGGAGGGAGAAAAACTGAAGGATGTGGGTGAATGCAGTGGTGAGTCGTCAGCATATGAGTGCACTGAAATTTTTTGTGAAGGAGAGGAGCAGTACCTTGAGGATCCCCGCTTTTGATGGAGAAAAGGGGGAGGCTGATCCATCACCAACCACAGAAATAGATCGGCCAGAGAGAAAGCTACATATAAAGGAGCAAAGTGAGGGAGGAAAGCCAAAAGAGGGGGAACTTAGAGATGAGACCCCGATGCCACACGCTGTGAAAAGCCTGAAATATGTCAAGGGAAACTACAGAAAGTTCCGCAAAATCTTTCAGGGGTGATGACCAGATATTAATGACTCCTCAGTCCTTCATTTTCACTATACTGAACATCTCCTCGTTTCTCTCTGTGAAACCATTTACTTTCTTGTCTGTTTCCCTATTTTGTTTTTTCCGTTACACTCCGCATCTTCGCTTATTCTTTCTGCTGGAGCTTTGTTCTTTCCACTGAAATCCTCGTTTTTCTTTGTTTCTTAGTGTCGAATTTTCGTTCTCTGTTGCTTTCTCCCAGTAAACCCTTTTAAAGCTTTCGTTTGCCTCTAATTCACACTCCCTTACTTTTCTTGTTGGTTGTACTGCTCTTCAGTTCCCTTGCTCCTTTCTTTAGATCCACGATGCACCTTGCACTTTCTGATGGATCTCCCCTCCTCTACATTTTTCCCTTTGCTTCTTCCTGTCGACTCCTTGCTACAGGACTTGTTCATTCCGTTCGACATGTCATCCCCTTTGATCTTTCAGTCAGTTTCCCTTCCCTCAGAAGTCCGCCGCCCCATCTTTCTATATTCCGCGCATCTTTCGTCCCCCCTTGGTTTTTCTGTTGGACTTCCTCGTCCTCCCGTTCTGTATCGCAGGACCCTAAAGCCTTACTTATGTTAGAGAGCCAATCCCCGTTTTCAAAGCAAGGATCGTGTTCTTGTTATTGTGATCTCCGTGCCTTCAGTCCCATACCATGTTCTTTGGTCGACACGGTGTTGTTCTTTCATTATCTTTTATGGAAGATCCTTAACTCCGTTATATTTTTCTTGTACCCCCCCACCCACACACACACACTCACACACACACACACACACACCCGAGTGTATGTGTTGCTGTATTTCTGCTGAAGTTGCAGACTTTTATCTTTTTTTCTACTGTACCCTCTACTGTCCCATGTCGTTTCCGCCAGAAATGGTGTCTCCTTGTTCTTTCTGCCGGTCTCTTTGTGGCAGTCGCCGACCCCTAGTTGTATGTGTTTTTTTTTTTTTTCACCCTCCCAACTCCCTTGCCCATTCACTCCTGCCTCAGATTCTCAGAGACGCCGTCGCCCATGCATTATCTCTTAGGTTGATGGTTGTTCCATTGTTCTACATTTATTGAACCTGGCATTACCTTGTTCTTCCTTTTTTTTTAACCCAAGTTGTCTCGTGTTCTCAGGTTCTTTTTATTTGCACCAAAGATCATAATTTTCGTTGTCTCAGTTTCTTATCTTTTTAGATTCCTTTTCTCCTTTACTTCAGATTAATCCGACACTTTCTTTCGCGCGCGTTTGCTTCCTTAGCTCTATCTTGCACTCCTCTTTTTTTTTTTTTCCCCAGGAAACTTCTCACCCTCTTTTTCTGCTTGTTCTTTGCATTTGAATCTCATGCCGATTCCCCCCCCCCCCCCACACACACATACACACACACACACACACACACACACACACACACACACACACACACACACACTTTTTGTTCTTTTCCCTAGCCCTCTTTTCATTTTCTATCTTTTCTTTAAACCTATTTCTATCGATCCTCTTGATCATGTTACATTCATTGAGCTTCCTGACTACAAGTTTTCGTTTTGTAAGGCCTTCATTACCTCATCTTCCCTCTGTTGAATTCTAGCTCTATTCTGATCCATCTTGTTTACCTTGCACCTCATGTTCTCTCAGTTAGATCCCAATTTTCCATAATCTTTCTATTTCATTTTCGCCCTTGCGGTAGTTTTGTTCGATTTCTTTGTTGCCTCACATTTTCTGTTGTACAGACGTCCCACTTTCTTTTACTCTTTTGTGGTTATAGATCTCCTGTGCTTTTCTCCTTTCTGTTTAACATCCTATTTCCCTTAATCTTTTTTCTTATTCTCCGTCTCCCTTTTGTGTCTGTTGGAGTTCCAGTTGCCTTATCTTTTCTCAATGTCTCGCTAATCTTACTGTCGAACAGCTCCGTCACTGGTTCATTACTTCGATTCCACTAACTTTACACACTCTCGTGGATCTCTTGATCCCCATAATCCTTTTAACGGGGATTCTGGTTTCCCCTGTTTCTTTTTCGTTGGACTTTTCATTCCCTCGTTCCTTTATTTAGACCTTAAGCTGTTCCTTATCTCCTCCTCTGCCTTACCTCTGTTCCCGTGTTCGCTGTGTTTACGTTCCCACACCTATATTTCTTTTTTGTTTTTGTTTTTCTTGAATGTATGTATGTTAAAAACTAGCCAGAGACTCTTCTTTTTCCCCCTTTCATGGAACGATCAGTTTTTTGCCTCCGACCTTGAAAGCCATGCGGCCTGTTGGTCTAGTGGTATGATTCCCGCTTTGGGTGCAGGAGGTCCCGGGTTCAAATCCCGGACAGGTCCTTCCTTATATTTAGTGTTTACATGCAACGCACCGTTCGTGATTCAGGGGTGGTATTGATTTTGGAGCAGCACCGAGTACGTTCTTAGTGAGTTGTGTCGGAGCTGCCTGGCAAACGTTTCCTCTAGATCTGAGCGAGTTGTTAAAGTAAGTATTTCGCAATCTAGCGTTTTAAGCTGCCTTACTTTATGAAACGGACATGAAATGACACATATTACTTAGGTAGTTCGTGATACATCTGACTGGCCCCACGACCTGCCCGGCGCAGATCTAAGTCAGCGCCTCTTCGGCAGACAGGTAACGTCTAGTTATAACAAGGCTAATGGAAGGCTGGTGTTTGTTTATAGGTCGTTGCTCTCTGACATTCAACGCACGCCTCCTCGGAAAAGCCCGCTACTCTGTCACGACTGGTGTCATTTAAGAAAGGCAGTAATTTGCGAATCGATGCGGAATTGCGCAAGTTGGCCAAAAATTCTCGGCGCTTTCTGCCGTAACCAAGGATTCGATTATTGGTTATTACGGTAACAAAGCACTTTACTAACGACTATGTCGTCACGGCCGTCATGTCGTCGTAGCAAAGCAATTAAACAGCACGAAGCACTTTTCTTTTGGTAGCATACGAAATGATTTGGGGCAAAAGCGCACCTCAATCATGGTGTAATCGGATGAAAGGTAATGTGAAATTGGAATGAACGTGGGAAGGATTTATTTAAGCTCTGCAGGTGTTTGGAGATTCGACTCCTAAAAAAAGAAAAAAAAAAAGATGGAAAGGTTATTGTTAGATGGGAAGACAAAGGACGGAAGAAAATTCCGCAACTTTACTGAGCGAGGGAATGTATAGGCGTCATAACGGTCAATCGTCGTGTAGGTCGTCTCTACATAAAAACAATGGAGGACGACAGCAACTCCTTTACTTTGAATGAAGGTCATTGGGGCTGCGACATACGCAGATGACTCACGATACCTTAACCAAGATGAGAGGGAAGCAACATTGCAGCAGACAGAGAGGGAATGTTAAGTGATAGGAGAAGAATAGTGAAATGACAGGTGGAGAGTTATTAAAGTTGAAAGCTTTGGATTCCACTGTATCTAAAGGGAGAGGAAGGAGAGGTATCACCTCATATATTCCAGCAGTGCCTCGAAATGGGACAAATGATGTCGCTGTCGATGTGGAATAACTGCTCATGGGAAAACTAAGTGTCGCACATATGCAAAGTACCCAGCATTTAGGTTGCTGATTTTGAGATGTTTGTTCCGAGAGCTTTTCATGACAGAATGGAGGTTATGGCTAAGCCCAGTACACTTATGCCACTACAGGATTGAAATGAAATGCTCTGAAACTGAATTGTAGGACACGAGTGACTTTTGAAAAACGACAGAGGTAGAAAGTTCGCTCTGGCAATATTGACTTTAACCAGGGCACCACTTCTCCGTTCCGTATTCTTGTCTAGGTCACAGTGAAGAGAGGCAATGTTTCTAGTGCGGGGGAGATAGCATGCGCGTCTAGTGCTAGGGAAAGAGTGCTTATCGGAGTGAAAATGGAAAGGAGAGTGAGTTGAAATGTTTTGACTGAAATTACTAGTGTAAGACTGCGGAGTATCGGTGGGTGAAGAAAGGTTAATGCTATGGTAAGCAAAAACAAAGCTAGGAGACAGGACAGTACCCTGATGGACATCATAGTTAATTGTGTAAATGAGATATATCACAATCATCGACTGTCACAGTGTACCGTCTATAAAGTAAATACATTAGAAAACAGTGGAAACCTCCATGGTTTGGCAATTAGCGTTACTGATCATGACTCATTCACGGGCCGCCTAAGGACCGAGTACGCGTAAGTTCAAATCTTGGTAGCAGCAGCCGGTGCACAGTTACCCCAACTGTTCATCCTTTCCTAGGGGCTGGTCGATAAAATGAGTGCCTGGCTTAGGCTAGGATACATAAACATATAGCACTAATGAGATGGCTTGATTATGGCTTTCAGTTGGCCATGCCGTCTCAAATAACACAAGAAAGAGCCTAAGAAAAGAGGTTTACCAAGCAAAGTCCTGTGCCACACCATGTTGAATGTATGAAAAAGTCGGCGGTCATGACAAATTATTCATTAAAATCCATAAGAGACGAGGACTATAAAGTTGGGTCATTTATGAGAGATTATCATCAATTGAACTCTGAAATGACATAATTGTACAGATGATCTAAGAGAGCCAGCTTCAAGGTCTTCATGCACACTTTTGATATGAAATAACTTATTATACACTTAATCAGACTGGAATCAAACGGTATCCCAGAAACTCTGGACTCATTAGATATACAATTGTAATACCGGTATACTCACTAAACCCATAGCTAAAGTAACTGAAGAAATAAGAAAACTAAACCTGGCTTCTGTTTTGGTTAGTGTTACAAAAGATTACATCAAAAACCTGCAGACTGGTTTCATTTTTTCATATCCAATTCTGGTGTAGGTTAGACATTTTTTTGAAGACTTTAAAATGCAGAAGTGAAAATGGTGAGGCGATACTTGGATGGGATGGAGGGGTCTTTTTCTTTTTGGTAGGGACTGTTGAACTCTGATATGCTCCTTAGAGAGAGGGACTCGAGGAAAATATCGGGGAGATTCTAAACTCAGAAGAAGGGGATGGGAAACCTGAGGGAGGAGAAAATCAGAACCGGATTCATCAAATGTAGAGGAAAATGGGAAGCCCAAAAGAGCAACTTTAAGGACTGAATTGCAGAAGTTTGTGGAGATGATTTGGTTAAGGACTAGAGAGTTTCATCAGATGAAAAATAGAATAGATCAAAGCACTTTACCTAAATGAAATCGTGCTTGACTCTACGAAGAACAGCTGTGCAGTGATGGTGAAATGAGATGCAGAAGAAGGGGAAAACTGCTGCACTCTATCCCCAATATGATAAGAATCAGAGCAAGAGCAACTGAACTATTGCTGAGGGGATTAGGGTCTAGTACAGAAAGGGACGCAGGACTCCATCGCTGCCAAGATGACCTGCGCTAAATGGGTAGCCACAGCTGGAGGATACTCGACCATAGGAGCAGCACTGATCCCAAGGAGAGTCAGAATAAAAGCTTCGCGGTAAAGACCGCTGGGCCTTCCCAGAGTGACAAAGTTGGAGTTTTTAGAAGAGGATAGAGGAAGACGTGGCCACTGGAGGTATCTAAATGAGACTGTTATTGGAAGACACTAATTGGATAGAAACAGTGCAATTCTAGATTGAAGTTTGAGTGGTTAAAAAGAGATCGAATGTGTTTCAAGAGTGGTCGTGACGATTAGAAACCCGTATAGGTTACTTGTTGATCTGGATCAATGATAAAACGAAAAGATATGGTACATTTACATACCATGCACAGAGGATTTTAACACCCCGTGGCAGGAAGTCAAATAGTTGAAGAGGTTTTACATAGTTGGAGGAGTTGCTGGGAAAACATACGAAACATGAAAGCAAAGTTTTGCTGAGTTAAAGTTTTTGGCCCAGATGGTATCAGATCTAGGAAACAAGATTCACGGAGTGAGAAAATACGACGTATACAGTAAACACAAACAACATCCCTCGAAAAGAAACTATGGTAAGATTAATTATTCATTCAAATGGTCATAATAAAGAAGCTGAGAATATCAGTATGCCTGAGTCTGTCATTTGCCTATTTCTCTACGCTAAGTGACTCTCGCTTACATGAGAAGAATTGAGCGCATACAGACCTTTAATTGACTCACACACACATCCTAAAATTCTGTACAGTGTGCTATAGTAAGCAAAGATTTCGACACTCATATTAATCCTACCTTTTGACTTTATATAAATATGCCTTTAACTTTACCAAAATTTTTACCGTGCCATCCTTCTGTTTATCACCCCAAGAACACTAAACTCATGAATATGCCATGCCCCATTCAAAGTGATATTACGATTTTCGACTGTGAATTACCCTTCCTAGAACCCTGACCTTTATAGTATATCCTTGTAGTGTCGTACTCCATTATAAACCATTACAGTGAACATATCATAATACACTCCTCGTCCATTAATTCAGCAAACAGATCACCATTCTGTTGTTACGATAACTGTGATTTTCCATTAACATCCTCCACAATTCAATTGTACAGGTAATCCAATCTCATTCATTAGGAAAGCTGTGAAAAAAATTAAACAAGTATGATGCATTACTCAACCATAATACACCCATATCTATTTCATGTTATAGACCTGTGCCACAATTGTACTTTGCAACAGCACTGCTTTTGATATCTAGGTTCTTATGAACATTGTTAGATTTTTGATACAATTCAGTGGGAACCAAACCTTCCCAGAGTCTCCTCCTGCCAATGTGTTAACTCCACACGTACCTCTCTGAATCAGTAGCTACTGCATGTGTTTTTGTCTTTATCTGGGTCCTTTTTCCACGACCTATTTGGGTACAAAGATGAACCTCCATAATCCCAGTCCCACCACACTCTCATCACCAGACACGCCACACTTCCATCCCCACCATCTTCTCACCACCAGGCAGGGGGGCGCAACACTCCAAGCTCTGCCACTCTCCCATCACCAAGAAGGGGGCGCCACACTCCCAGTTCTGCCACAATCCCATCACCAAGAAGGTGGCGCCACACTCCCACCTCTGCCACACTCCCATCACCAGGCAGAACGCCACACTCCCAGTTCTGCCACAATCCCATCACCAAGAAGGTGGCGCCACACTCCCACCTCTGCCACACTCCCATCACCAGGCAGAACGGCACACTCCCAGCTCTGCCACACTCCCATCACCAGGCAGGGGGCGCCACACTCCCAGCTCTGCCACACTCCCATCACCAGGCAGAACGGCACACTTCCGCCATGCATTATCATGACGCACTGCGAGGATACAGCAGTTATATGAGGCCGTTTATTAGATACGAGAGAAGGAAATAAGAGAGAGAGAGAGAGAGAGAGAGAGAGAGAGAGAGAGAGAGAGAGAGAGAGAGAGAGAGAGAGAGAGAGAGAGAGAGAGAATCATTTCATGCTTCCTGTTGTGTGGAACACATGACAAAGGTATGGCACGCGTGTTCGCCTGTATGACATTTTCATTCGCTGCTCTCCATAACTTACAGTGGCAGTCTCTCTCTCTCTCTCTCTCTCTCTCTCTCTCTCTCTCTCTCTCTCTCTCTCTCTCTCTCTCTCTCTCTCTCTAACCCTTCCTACATCCCTAAGGATGGCGGTCTTTCTCCCAGCCTTTCTAAATACCTAATAATGGCACTCGTATGAAATTCCACAGGAATTCTCTCTCTCTCTCTCTCTCTCTCTCTCTCTCTCTCTCTCTCTCTCTCTCTCTCTCTCTCTCTCTCTCTCTCTCTCCCCGTCTCTTAACTGCGGTAAATGCTTCGTGTAGTATTCTTTCTAGAATCTCCATTAACATACTGGGCTTCACCAGGTCCAGAGCTTTGAGGTCAACAAAGGCGAGCGCTACAAGGGTCTTGTGACTTTTTTTTTTTCTTAATACCAGTTTCGACTGGGCGAGTCAAGGATGCTGACAGAACGATAAGTGTGAGACCAAATTAGCGCATACACCACTGAGCTGAGGACTGGAGCGGTGGCAAGGGGATGGGACCTCGCTGAGACACTGTGAAATTGATGAACTGGCCACTGGGGGAATATATATATGAATTCTTCAAAACAACTGAGAATTTCCAGTGGTGATGTTTGAGCAAAGAGGTTTGATTAAGATTCATGGGAGGAGACTTCCATGTTGAGATTTACTGGGGAGTCAGTGGGTGTTGTGGTGGATCGTTTGACCACAAAGCTGTGTAGCCATTTTAGCAACTTCTGTCTCACTGAGTTTAAGGAGACAGTGGATGATGTGTGTATGCGTGATTATTATTTGTGTATTTGGGAGACAGAAAGCTTGGCATTCGCGTTGACCCGTCTCTTAATCTCGTATATATACCATGTCTTGACCCTTATGCACACACACACACAACACACACACACACACACACACACACACACCCGGCGTAAGTGAGGTGCCCATTTACTGACCAGCTTCGAGGGCAGGGTGAACAGATGAGTTGGTTGTGAGCCGACTACCGTGCATTAGGATTCGAACACGTGCATGAATCACCGTAAGCGACTATAACCATTACACCACTGAAGCCCCTGTGTGTGTGTGTGTGTGTGTGTGTGTGTGTGTGTCACGACCATTCACACATTCTGCTCCTCAACTTGAAACCACAACAACTCCGCCAGACATCCCATTAAGCATTTTGGTCTCCGGATTTACATAACAATCGTTATGGAGATTTGTTTCCTCTGATGACAGGAAATTCACATTAACTGTCGCCACACTTTGGTGCATTTTGTGCGGTGAACATAATGGATTTTGTAGTGTGTGTGTGTGTGTGTGTGTGTGTGTGTGTGTCTGTGTGTGTGTGTACATACATATTGGGCCCTGCGGTTGCTAAGTCTGACATGTGGTGATCTACGTTGCTTATTGTATTGTGGGTAATGTGACGTATGGAGACTATGCGCATTCCTGAAGTGTGTAAGCCGATATGATGTTGGCCGTGTTGCACATGTTGTATTCTTCATTATATTGCTCTGAACTGTGGTGCATTTCTTGTGTTGTGTTGTCACTGTGACATTCAAGCACGTCCTCATATCTACAGTGTTGTATGCGTGTTATATCGCAGCATATTGCTGGCTCCCTGCGCTATGTTCAGACGCTTGGAGAATCAGTTGGTCCTTATTGGTTAAGAGAGCATATCAGTATGATATGAAGTGTGCACTGAGGACCTTAAGTTCTCTACTGTGACATTACATTGCATGGGGTGATCCTTCCAATGTATCGGTACAACACGAGATGCTTTTGTTATACATTTTAGTGCGTTAGTGTGAGATATAGTTGATATGTTCACTGTGGTAAGGTCGGTGCAAAATGGGCTGCACATGTCGGTTTTCCAATATTTTGGTGTAAAATTTAAAGCGTATATTGTCCCAGTGCCTTTTATTGCTCATGTGACATGTGTTGCATAATCTAGTTCATGCATTGTTTAAGCGTAAAACATGACGTATTTTTGTTAGTGTTAATAATAATATCCAGCGTATGTGTTGGTCCCAGCAGTGTGTTGATGCGTTATATGTAGGGACCGTATACACTGGTCTTGTGATATGATGATATAATGTATATTTCCAATATGTTGGCCCATCAAATGTTCGTGAGATATGTGGTGCATATGTTGATTTCTGCAGTGCTAGAGTGCTATGTGGTGGTGGATATGTTGGTCGTTGTGGTGTATTATCATAGGATGCAGTGTATTAGGACTGCATCATAGGTGAGGCCTCTGCTAAGATTTGATGTAATGTTTTGCATACGTCGATAAACTTGAGATATGTTAGAGTGTAGTGTGCCCTTGCTATATAATGAGATACATGAGCTCCAGTATGCCGCCGGAAGCCAAGGATAATAAGAAAGTCAGAATACATTTTCCACCAGCTATCCAGAATCTTCGAACTAATTGGCACGAAAACATATTGTGGATCCAGGGCCCCATATCTCCTCGATTTCTTACTGCTCCCTGTAGTCTGCAGCAAATGTATATATCAGCCAAGCAGGGAATCGTTTAAGAAATTTTTACAATGGAGCAAATTTTTGGAAGGTCCTGTTGATGTACGTGGATATGACGATACAAAGCTCACACGGAATATTATAATTTATATTGTTATATCAAAAAGGGACTTTTTGCTCTTGAATGCTGGAGTAAAAGGAAGAGCCAACTGGGGGAAATGCTTTACTACTATGCTTGTTGAAATATACCCTGCAGTCAAGGTGGAAGCCAAAGTATTATGATTTCCACTCCAAACCACCCGCCCATCTTCCAGGTATATGTTGACACTTCATCAAGCCTGGAAGCTGAGGTCCTCTTTCCAGAGAACGACTGGCAAAAAAGCAAACAATATTTCATGTGTTGTTACACTGTACTTGATTCATCATCCAGTAGCATGTTGGCTATATTCATCAGCCACTCTTCCGTCGCAGATACACTGGTATTAAGTAGTAGATGGAGTAGACTACCGATACTATATCAATCTTAGGTTCATATGGACCGAGGCAAGTGCCCAAGAAAGAGCCTGGTGCAGAAAATAATGTCTTTCGCATGGCTGGCTGGCTGGCTTTTGTACTCCTAGCGTTATGATGAGCTTCTCTGATATATCATATGCAAAGTTCTGAGATTCATTTTGAATCTAACTTATATGTGCCGGAAACGTCCAAGCTGGAATGTTGAGAAACAGCTCTGGAATTCTGATTTTTCCGTTTCATTTTAAGGATTCTGTCCACTGAATTTGACCCACATTTTATATTTTTTTTCCTTAATCATATAGAATGTATTCTTGAATTCTATGGAGGAACCACAGCTATTTCATCTTAGGGGATTTCGAAGGCTTCTTTTTTAAAGGTAGTTTAGTTTGAAAACTGGTCTTCAGGGTACTCTAATGGATTTCCTTTGCTTTAGGCCCCTTAATATCTTGAAGCAGGTTGATCTTGCAGTCGAACTGTGTAACAGATCCGTGACAGAATCAAGGGGCATGAAATCGTTACGAATTTCTATCAAAAACTGTAAATAGGAAAGGAAAAGGAACTGCTACGATCTCCTCCAAAACGTTTGTACCACATTACAAAGTTCATATGTTGCATTTCTGGAAAAGTAAAGGGACGAGATTTCATTGAAATCTTAAAAAAGTTTGATACTCATCTTTCTTGATGGACTGAGGACTTGGCTGTTTCAGCTTTATCAACAAAGCGTTAGGCATCTTCACTTACACTGTGCAGTGTCTCATCATAGAAAGAATTATAATGAAGCACAGTTTTCCCACCTTTAATCCTTCTCAACCTCGTTATTCACGACCTTGATTAGTATTCCGTAAAGACTCTAATGGGGTTTCCATTATATTTTCGGACTTTAACTTTTCCGACAAGCGAGTCGAACTTTAGAGTAACTTATGTCTCTATTCCATAGGTTTGAATTGAGTTTATTCTTGCCCACTTCTCTTGGCAAAAGGGGTGTCGAAGAATTATCATAAATTATCCTATTTGGCTATCCTCAATCCAAACCGTAAGAGTTTTCGAATATTTAACCTTCATTTATCTTTTTTTTAAGTTTACAAACTTTCTTAGGAAAGATGAATTGTAGTCTGCAGGTGCTGATCTCTCTAGTGCGGAAAAATTTTCCCTCTTCTGCAGTAAGATTCATAAGTCTATCTTTGCTAAGGATATTTTTTTCGTACCTTCCTTGAATTATCTACCCATATCTCATTACCTCTTCTTCACAGTGTCAGATGCCATTTCCTCTTTTGTAATTACTAAGTATCTGGGTTAGTATATGTGGCATTTCTATCAGCTACCTGAGGAATCTGTTTTAAGAGACAGAAGCTCAGAGAGATGGGTATGGCTGTTTACAAAAGGAGGTAAATATCATAAACTTCAGCTGTCTCACTGTACTAACAGTTTTACCCGTTTGAGCACAAGTTACAGTCAAATACGGTAGCACTATCTCTACTGATGCTGACAATTCTCATGTGATTCCCTCACTAGATATGGAACGGTATGGTCAACATGGGCGGAACGCTATCGTCATTATAAATGGAATACTATCATCCATGAAGCAAGCCCAGTAACAGTGCTGATGAGTTAGAAGGCTCACTCTTATCTTAACACTATCCACACCTTAACTAGAATATCATACTTGCCATATATTCAACACCACAGTCAATTTTGCTGGGACACTCCATCACTGATTGTACAGTGACATATATTCGCTATCGCTGCAACGCTACCATCAGTAGAGTCTTATCAGTGCGCTCACCATTGCTGACATACAACCTACATCATAACTAAACACCATACCCATTATTGCTGCAACACCACACACACACACACACACACACCACAGTTGAACGCTGCACATACTATTGGTGGAATGGTACTGATCAGAAAAAGAGAAACAGTTTCCTTATTACAGTTGAGACACCGCCGTCACCATTACTGGAAGGCTGTTATTAGCATCATTATAAACTATATTCAGAATTATAGAGAAATTTCTCCCATTGCTCCCAGATCTATGTCGTACCTAGGTTTAATTTCCTCCCATCAAACCTAAGAGGCAAGCCATCTTCCGCTGCTGAAAACTTCCCTAAGACCCAGTTCCCCTCCAGCTTGTCAGAACTTTACAGCGAGGTGGGAAGATCTAACAACCAAACTTAAATGATCTCCGAAGAAGGTATGTATTCCCAGGGGCGTGCACCACACACACACACACACACACACACACACACACACACACAAACAGACTGTCTTTATTTCAGGGACCCATTTCCATGGAGAAACGCAGTGTTTCGAAATTTATACCATGACTTGAATCCAAGTTTGGAAATAAGCATCCTGTCCTAATAAACTAGAATGGTCATTGCGGAGAAAACTCGAGATGAGGAAGAATCTCGAGCAGAATATAGAACGTATAATCAAAATGTGTTACGTACGCAAAGTCGTAACATAAGAGAGAGCATATGAGTAACGTAGATTATACAGCAACAATAACAAATGCAATGGAAGATGACCACGTTATACCATAACTGGCAACCCTTGCTGTTTACACGGGTACTGGTTGGTTGGTTGCTCGTCTGGGTTTTCAAGCCTACCATCAACTGCCAGGTGTCGTTATCGGCCGTCAACTTCCAATCTTTAACATTTTCTTCAGGTGTTTAGGATCATTTCAAGACAACATACACTCCCACTACGTCTGTAGCCCACACTCGTTTACAGTTCTTTTCTGGAGATTTTGAATGTGATGGAAATAGCTCTTTTGTGCGCAATCTAACATTACTTCCCTCGCCATTTACCCGATATCGTAGTTGAATTAAGGAAAAAAAGCGATCATCATAGAGGAATATTACGTAACAAAACATACAGGAAACGTGCATAACAGCCATCCTGCTCTTCCCTCGTTACTCGAAAGGAAAGTGGAACTAACCAGAAACCCTGTAGGCCCACTGGCGACATCTACCAGCCTTGGAGACGCCATCACTAGGATTGCCAAGCTGCGCCATCGCCTCATTCAGGTAATAGTGATGATTATCTATCTTTCATCTGAGTTAATCTTATTTCATGTATGATCAGTGCTTTCGTGTGGACCTCACAGTTGCGAATATGATTCCGTCGACACTTTTAGCAATATCTAACATCGATATGTTTGTTAAATGCCGTTGTGTAGTTTCCTCTTAAGTTAACATTCCGTGTACGTAAAGAGAACTGTAATTGCTCAGGAACTTTTGGATGTGGTGTTTGAAAAAAGAAATATATGTATCGGAATAAGGAACTCTATAAGTGAAGAATCTGAGGAAACAGTAATAAGAAAAGAAGTGATTTAGTCAACGGATAATTGACAGTAAAAGTGGATTGAAATCGATTAAGTTTAACCAAATCCAACGTTGGTTAGTTGGGATAAATCCGACTCGATACGGTAAAACAAATTTAGATAACTGGCTCCGTTATCCACGAGTGTATTCTACGAGTGTATCCGACACTGCCTCAAGATAGCTCCAGAACCTCTGATAGGTGCCACTTCTATAAAACAAACGAGTCGCCACCTGCAACTGAATCCCTAGTGATGGGTGCGTGTCAACGAAAGAAATCGTCTACCGGTGCTGTGTTGGGCGCGGACGCATGGCAAATCTCCACACCCATTCATGGTGTATCGTACAATATCCCTCAAACTACTGTAAGACTCTCTCGGTTCCCGGTTACCTACAGTGCAGGGCGCTCCTACGAGACCGATGCAGCTGCTAATTAGATTTTGATGTAATCTCTAACAGTGATTAGTAACAATAATTTTTCTAGAGTAGTAGCTGCTAACCGGCAGAGTCGCTTTCTTGCTTGAGATAAATAGATAGATAAAGTGAAATCTATAATGCCAGAGTGTTAGATTCTTCGCATTTTAGTTTTTGAATGAAATTCTAGACAACGTTATTTATCTAACAACGAAAGTAATGAAAAGTTATAAGAATATAAACATGGAGAAAGATGACAAAGAAAAATCATATAAACAATTCAAATGTTGAGATCTAACGTTGGCCACAGTAATTAACAAACTTGATTACATCTCATTATCTTCAACGCATCCTAAAAATACTGTTGAATCTGCAGCCGGAAAGAAAAATTTTAACCAGTAGTAATGAACTGAATTTTTTTGTCATTCACATTGGCTATGTACGTTGTGAGGCCCACTGAATGTTTGTGTTATAAGCTTATGGCAACGTGCCTGTGTGCTGCTGCCTTAGAGGTCATGGCTTTGCCTCTTCTATATGTAAATCCATTTGCCTTGTGTATCTCACCTTGACTCGAAAAACCGTCAATATATATATATATATATATATATATATATATATATATATATATATATATATATATATATATATATATATATATATATATATATATATATATATATATATATATCCCTGGGGATAGGGGATTAAGAATACTTCCCAAGTATTCCCTGCGTGTCGTAGAAGGCGACTAAAAGGGGAGGGAGCGGGGGGCTGGAAATCCTCCTCTCGTTTTTTTTTTTTTCTTTTTTTTTTACTACCAATGCACGTCACAAGGTACTGAATGTAAAGTGCGTCAAGAATTTGAAGCATGGGCCGAGAAGTTTTACAGTCATGACATGCCTTTTGCTGTTGATTTTGAGTCGTCTGGCTTGTGCTCTGAGGAACTATTATTTTAAGTGATTTACTGACATTATCGTTCGTCGAATTTTATCGTTCATTCAGTTGGAATTTACTAATCCATTGAGAATTGATGTGTTTTCTATAATCACATGATTGTGCGTATCATAAAATTCTATTTGCATGATTATGGCTGAATATACTGGTCTATGATGGAGAGTGTGTGTATGCCAACCCATCTTGCCTGTGGAAAGGAATGCGCTATAATTATTCAATGAACGGCAAATGACGGACCAGAATCCAGTGTCTAAAGCAATGGAAAATGTGTCCTTGGCAATCTCCGCTTCATTTCCGTACTGCATACTAAGGGACGGAGAGGATAGCCGATACCACTGGTCATAGCTGACACAAATAGTGACCCCCCTCAGTCATGGTGTGAGGAGCAGCCTTCTAGAGGGAACTCTCAGAGTCGTGGAAATGTATTCTGAGTAATTTCCGTTTCATTTCCCGGTGGTGCAGTATGAAGCAGAGAGAAGCGCTGATACCAGTGATCAAGGCAGAGTGGGTGCTCCGTCACGTACCTACGTAACTGTAATGCTATCATTTTCTTCTCGCATTTTGATCAAACATTGTTATTTTCTAGTGCCAAGCGCCAAGTACTTGGTGTGGCAGTAGAGACCACTTAGAAGTGTCCGCATTGCTTAACTCACTAATTACAAAGCATCGTTTTTTTCTATCATTTTTCTCGAAGTACTAGCGTTGAGAACCCGTTCGACTGAGAGACTTGCTATACATTACACAATTCTTCAATATACGTAAGCGAAAGAGCTCTGCACTCATACGTCCGGCACAAGATAACAATGATCTCAGATGGTATGTTTGAGAGGAATGCCTCAGTCGATGCCAGACAGGGACATTGCATCTAAGTAATCTTCCACCTCCTCATCACAGGACTCCTCTGAGGCTTCACTGTCAGGTGGAATTGTTCTCCTCTCGCCATTTCACTTTACAGCTTCACATTGCCATTACAGCTTCGCTACCCGATTAAACATACAGAGTGAAATAAAGCTCTCTCCTCCTACAGGATCTATTCTACAACCAAGAATTCTTCCATTGGAAACTATTGCACGACGCAATACAGACTTTACCGACTGGACTGCACGTGAAACCACAAGAAACTGCCGCTCAGTGATCATTTCTGTAATGAGCAAGTCGGCAAACACATCATCCACGAGTAAACATTATAACAGTGCCCTGCAGAGTGTTGATAGGATTATAAGCTGGATACCAGACATCGTGGAATCATCCAATTTAATAGACAAAAATCTAACAAATGTAATAAGAACAGAACTATAAACGACTTTCGGAGGATTTAACAACTGTAAATAGGATTATATCTTTTTTGATACGTCATTTCGGGTTCAATGTAAATTACAGCATGTCGGGAACAACAAAGATCACTATGAAAGTGTCCCTGGTTGTATGTATGTTCACGACACGCAAATAATATGTCAAAACAACACTACAGAACTATCTATCGGAAACTGTACACGAACACGTGGACAACATGTTTCCTGTCAACAGAGTAAAGTCCACACCTGCCTATATTTGGAGTTAGAAGCAGGCGCAGTCAACGTTGTTTGCAGGCTGTTTGGGATGTCATATAATAGCCAAGCCGCCACCTGATCCTGTAAGGATACATGTATGGCATCTTGTTACCGAACTTACCTCGTTAAGTACGAAGTCCCAAAAGCTATACTAATGAGTACCAACCTTTCTACTTTCAAGAGTCGGGTCTACATAAGACTCACCTAACCGTAAATAACCTCTTCACTATTTATCTCTTACATTTCTACTTGTTACTTGAGATGACCTGGATTGAGGCATGCCTTTCCTTACTGATGTCGGTCATCGTAAGAAGGAAAACCGTTTTTTGAAAATGGCAAAGACCGGTTATGTACGCATCACATTCCAGCAAGTCAAAAATTCACATACGCTTCTGTGTCTTAAGACTACCGCTCGCTATTCGCCTCTGGCAAAATCAAACTAATGCACAGGCTTGTGGCTTAACACTGATCTGCCACGCTTGATCTGGTATTGACTGTAATACTGTCGTATTCACTCCGAGTGGTTGGCTCTTCCTTATCTTGCGAGAGGAAACCAGAAAAGTCTGAAGAAAAGATGATGTTTTTCACGCTTGCTTTCCCATCAACAAACGGGGGAAAAATGCCAGATGTCGCTATACAATGGATTATACGTCTCAAGCATCCAGTGCGATCAACATTAGGGATCCAATACACTCGATCTTGGCAGAATTTCTGTCCACAACAATATCAGTCAAGTTGAACATTTCCCAGTCATTCATAATCTTAGATAAATCTAAGACTCAGCTTAAAAAGATCTGCATTAGCACAATCACCAGCAGGCTCATGTTCATTCAGTACCCTACGTGAGATGAATCAGTATATAAATTTCTGGATATGTCATACAGTTTACTGGAAACACAAAGAAAACGGAAATATACTCGTCTTCGGTTCCAGCCAGACTGTCACCCCTGCAACCCTCACTCTCGTAATCCGTTTTGTTTCCTCAAATCCGATTTTTCCAGCTGAAACCCACTACCGGACGGAATCATTCTGAAATCTATTTTATTCCATTTTTATGTGACCTTCCTCGTATGGATGGTCTCTGCCCTCTAAGACCAACCTCTAAGCCCACGCGCTGGAGATTTATTCTCCCAGTGGTATTCATAAGATCAGGATGAGAAGCGAGAGTTGGAAGGGATATGGGAGTCGCATTTATATATTCAGTACCTTGAGAGGACGAACAGTACTTTTGGCGTACTCGTCTTCAGTTTACCAGTAACCGGACCGACTTCTGTCATTTCTCTTCTCTAATTATTCCTAATCTTTCATTTTTTCGTCTAGCTTCACTCGCTGTGTCTCCTCTAAATCCTCCAACATCTCTTCAGACGTACAATTCTTCTTCATCTATTTCGGCACATGACACCCTGCCTTCTGTTGCTCACTTCTGCTGCTACCTCTCTCTCTCTCTCTCTCTCTCTCTCTCTCTCTCTCTCTCTCTCTCTCTCTCTCTCTCTCTCTCTCTCTCTCTCTCTCTCTCTCTATTTACACACACACACACACACAGCATCTTTTTGCTACTCTTCCTATTCTTAATGACTTATAATTTTCACCATCCTTTCTCTACTACTGCTACCACCAGTACTGACGAGGATCCTCCTTCTCGTAATGTCACTGCAATTTCCATATTCAGTCTGCCTTGCATTTCTACCACTTCTACTACTGGCTACCTCACTAAATGAGCTGAACTACAGGGAACTTCTCATTATGATAGGCATGCCTCTAAGCTTGTAAAAGGAACAGAACTGAACACTCAACACTGAAGAAAAGATGGACAAACGTCTAACTTGCGGAGATGGTATGACTAAAGACCTTAAAATCGCAACAGATTTCAACGTTCATCTTGGGAAAAGGTACATCATCTATCGAAAATGAAGACTCGCATTTACTTTGCACAGTTCATCTACATTAATTAATTGGAGAAGTACTATCTGAAATCTGTCCCTATACATCATATTGTATTTACCATCCGTTTAGAACCTTTTCATGTGTTGATGATTGTAGTGTGTTAGACAATAACAAGGGTTATGAACCGTAAATGTTTTACTGTAGAATTTGGCATAAGATAAACAGCTCTGCTTCCGTTTTCTTCTTTGCAAAATTGGAATTTTAAGAGGGTCCTATTATATTCTGATTGTGACTAAGTCGGGCCATACAGTTAAAGCCTCCCTGAGATCAACTCCTAAGATCGTAACTCCGGTGGAGAGTATTAACTAAAGTGGGTCTTAGAGCTAAGAATCTATAAGAGTGAGATTTCTCAAGGTGGCAGCTCTAGGGAGTCAGCTGAGTCCTGGCCGCACTATAAGCGCCTTTGGCTTCAACACTGACTCAGAGCGAATTACTCCCAGACTGTGCCTACAGGGAACTGGAACTGTGTGGCCTTGTGAGGATGTTATATTTGTGAAACGTTAGGATCAGGGTTACGTAAAGGAGATATATGACAGAGAATGGAACCCAGAACTCAGGCGGAAAGGGAGAGAGAGAGAGAGAGAGAGAGAGAGAGAGAGAGAGAGAGAGAGAGAGAGAGAGAGAGAGAGAGACCACATCAAAACAGCCTTATTTACCGACCCAAGCCGCGTCACACTCCGTATGGTCTGCACTGCTATTATAGTACGTAAACACTAGATTATCATATAGATTGGAAATTTTCTCACCTCCCTCTGTGATGCCCGAAGTGTGTCCTAGGAGAATTGAAAAAAAAAAGAATATAAAGAGGGGATTTAGGAAATGACTGAAGGTACGTTTTTTTACAAATTTCAGCAACAATTTTACTTAAAGTATTCGTCTCATCATCCAGAAACTTACGATGGTTCGATACCTTGATGGTACCATAGATTGTAAAGCCACCACATGACCATAAAGGCAGAATTGATAAATGTTTTATAAAGGTAAGAAGATACCGTTGTACTCCATACGTAGGAACACGATCGGCGTCTATATCCTCAAAAAGAAAACCGCCATGTAATTGCTCTTCACACCGAAATCGTCTTAAAGAATCGGAAGACAGGACAGGCTGCTACGGTCGTGGGAATACGAAAGGAATGGAAATAGTAATAGGTTTCTTTCGTCGTCTGAGGTTGTGGCATAGAAAAAAGAACAAATGACACACGAATCTAGTGAAATGCCCAAATCAAGTACTGAAGATTTTCGCAAACACTTGTGTAATTCCCAATCAGCCACTGTAGTGTCATATGTACTGGAACATGAGCGACACTAAATGGAAATTACAATGAAAAAAATATCTAGGCGAATGGCAAGTACGAATCTAATTTCTGGTTTAATAATAATTCAGCTTAATCATGGGTAAACCTTAAGAGAAAAAGAAGTAGACAAAATAAACAACATATAGACAGTTGTCAGCTAAGGCTGGATAGAGAGGTGAGCACTTATCCACCCTTCGCCTTTAAGGGAACTCTGGCGATTTGTTGAATTAACTGTTGCTGCTCACGGGCAGGAGACCAGAGGGGGGAAATAAAATTGATTACCCTGAGGTGAATCCAAGACTGTCCATTATACAGTGCAGGCCATTATAGTACGGGTAATTATTGCCTTTCCACCGAAAATCCTCATTTAACTATCATTCATTGAACCTAAACATCGTAGTGGTTTACTTTGGCGTCTTGTGTTTTAGTATCAGACCTTCTATAATCGATATAGTCAAACTGATATGAAAAGAAGACAAAGAAACTGGAAAAGCCTTTATTGAATTTTATCGAAATGAAGGGGATGGGGAAGGAGGAGGATGAGCCGGACTGGCAGGCAAAAGCCAGCAGCAACAGACGGATAAACCACGGTCATCCATGGATATCAGCACTATGGAACAACTACACAGACGTAAGAAGGTAATCTCTCGACTTCTCCTCATGGCTCACTTGCCACACAGCTGTTTAGCGAAAAACATTTGGTCATATAAATCTAAGGCTATTCTTTGCCTTGTCTATTTTAGCACTTCCCTCGACATGTTACAGCTCTTCTGAAACTACCGGTCCTCATAAACCCAGTTATAAACAGAGGGTCAATTTGTGTGGCTGGAAGACAGTGGCTTCTCCATACGAGCCATTGCTCAATATACGGACATATCAACGTTCACGGTGACTAAGTACACTAGAAGATGGTAGGAGAGTGGGAATGGTAATGATACTGGCATATACGGGTAAATCTACTACGTGAAATGACAACGCATCACCACTGTGAGGACTTAAAGCAGAAAGATATGTATGTAGCGACCCACGGTTGCTCCACATAGTATCACCTAACTGAAGACGCCTTGGCTGAGTGGCAGGTGATAGCGTATGACCTCACCTGACCTAATGATCACCTAGAAAATGTGCTTGGTGGCCCTAACCTATGGTTTGCACCTACACTATTAATATCTGACACCTATACTCGATGTTCGCCGGTGGCAGATCAAAAGTTGCCATTGTAATTTTAGATGATCTGACTATTTCCAGGCGAGGCGCCACTCTTACGGACTTTCCCTCAGTCCAACAGCTTGTAGAGAGGACAGAAGCTTACAACATTCAGCTTCGACGTCTCCAATTCCCTTGGGAATAGCTACCCCTCACAGACCTGCCCTCACTGTCAACACGATCGTTGCTTCATTTATACTGTCGTAATTGTCGAGCAGTGGTTTCCTGGACTAGCCAAGCTAATAAGGCGGTAGAATAAACCCGATCGAATATTTGCGGGCCAATAACGTGAATACATGGTAGCTGTCCAGGGAAAGGACAACTGTCCATACGAAAGCAGAATGGGAACTGCTGCTGGTCAAGCTTCAAATCATCCTTGATCATACCACCCTCTTAACAGGCCTGCAAGTGGTCATCGACAAAGGTAGCTGGACGCGGTACTAAATCAAGAAAACTAATGCCAATAAAGTAAACAAAATGTGTCATCCAAGAGTAAATGCATTTTATTCACATAAGATTATCCTAAGATTATATTGATTTCCAATTCTGGACTCCGATCAATCAAAAATATCGTCAAATATATGTCAAACAACGTATCACAAGCATAATCCTCAGCACGATGTGTTTCAAAATGGGTTTAACAGATATGCCCTGTTCACGCAATGCTTATGTCTATATTCAATGACTTATAAAGTTTCTAATTCGAAGTTTCTGTAGACGTCAAATATTCGACATGGTACGTTCACATTGGAACATTAGTTGTAATCCACAACGGTGTGTAAATGGTGGTAATACTAAGTATTGTCAAGGAGTGACGAGGTGTGTGTGTATGGCGAGGAGGGATGTGAAAGCGAAGGAGGAGGAGGCAAGGTTACACCTAACTAGTGTATTGGCAGTTCAGATTTATCATGCAAACTTAGAATTGATGGCGCTTATTTCATAGGTTTAAACCCACATTCCTTAAATCATAAACACCCTTTTCCTTACCACAGCATCAATAATCTGCTCAATTAATCAATACATGACAGCACACAACTCTCTGCCTCCTTCCACATACCCTCCTCACTCTCAGTTCCCCGTCACCCTCCCTACTGTACACCCGTACACCCTACTGTACACACAGTTCCCAGGAGAAACATGAATATCCGTCTGCTGGTTCCGATTCACTTGTTCGGTTTCACAGTTCACCGAGAGTGAGTAACTTGCACGAGGAAATGTCCCCAACTGTACTACGTGTTCGTAAGTAAATGGAAAAAAGCCTTTATCTTTCCCCCTGACGATAAAAGAACAGATTTAGGCTAGACCAAGTTGTCGAGATAGCAAAAGGGATTATTGCGATCAAACTAGTGAAAAAGACACAATCGTTAAATCAATGTTGCCTTTCGGCGCAATCGTACGAAAATATACATATGTATAAACTATCAAAGGAACAACGTCTCTTAGTTTCAGTTTTGTGACTCCAGAGGAATTAATACGTCGACCTCTCTCCGCTTTCATTGAAGTGACATATGAGCGGATATTGGTGACTCAAGTTATGCAAAATACACCAAGAACTGCCTGATGCTCGTTAGGCCTCACACGGTTGGGGAACACTTAATCATAACAACTATTGTATTGTATGTTACTTCTCGTCGCTGAATCGGTACATCCACTTACAAGAATATTTAGCACTGTCTGCAGAATTTGTTCATACACGTATTGGCTATCAAGAAGCTATAGTCATTAAGACGCACTACCTTATCATCTATCGAAGTGATATCAAGAGAAACGTGGAACACTATTATCGATGTATACTTTACAAAACATAACGTAGGATACGATATCGAATCGGCGATGGCAAACGTTGAGGGCTGGTTAGGGTGGCGAGGCAGCCGGGCGTAGCGTCCAGTTTGCTGATTGTTTAAGCAGTTGCCCTGTGGGGGCGGAGGGTCTTGCCTCACCAGACGAGGGCGTCTCGACAGGTGTGTGGTAATGGACGAGACTTGATTATTTACATTGGTGTTGAGTGTTGCTGGGGAGAATTATCGAAAAGTTATTTAACGAGCATACTTGTAAAATGCCATATGCTAAACGAAGCTTTCTCCTTCCTTTTTTTTCATTTACTAACTACAAATGATGCAGAGGAATGAAGCTATGATTAAGATCAATGAAATGTGTATGAAAGAAAACTGAGGAAATTGCAGCTAGCTGTGGCCACCAGCCACCGTTATACCGTTAACATGCACGAACAGCTCGACAGATCACATCAGTTTAGCAGAAAAAAACGTCAACACTGTACTGAAAAGACGTCGCCGAATTCTGTTGTGCAACCAAAGAGTAATTACAGTAACTTCCCTCAGTGAGTATTAAGGAAAACTATCGAGGGAGGAGGAGCAGGTCACGATTACGTCAAGAAATAAAAGAAAAACAACTTCTGTAACGTAACTAGTCGTTATATCTCTGGGCTGTTGCATCCTCTTGGCTTGCTTACGAAATTCGTACATCCATATATTTACCATCCCAAAGTCATTATTACCAATGAGGCACACGGTGTTCATTAATCTGATGTTCGTCCATGCACTTTCCACTTTCTACCCAAAGTCGCCGACATGGTTCCTTTCAATAACCCAATGAGATATGTTGAAAATATATAAGGAATTGAATAAAAAACAATGTATAATCTCTGTTTACATTTATCACGTCTTTATGTCAAAAGCACCTTACTTATAGAGTGAGGAATATATTGTACACTGACGTAGAATTTATCTTATACTAACGTGAAATAAAATCGGTCACTCCCGATCCACAATTGGTTTCCTCACCAGCAAACGACATTCCTCAAATCAGCTGCCCTGGCAGGACATGCCCACCAGTCTCTGGACTTGGCAGGATTAACGCAGAGTAGCAACGCTCCAACCACTCCGAAAATCAGCCAGTATCACCGGCACACATTAGGCTTACTCGCCAGCGAGGCTTACCCCCTCTTCATCACTCGCCACCGTCACCTCCTGCTATGTCCAGCACAACACTCCGGTCCGGCTATACCTGGCGGAAAGTATCTTTTACTTGGCGTTTAGCTACTGACGTAATGTATCTTGATACGAACCTTACCGAGTGAAAAATTACGGTCTAGTAAAAGCATCTATAGTATTGTGTTATCCGTGTAATACTCATTTGATTGCCAGCGCAGCAGTGTGTGGCTCTTTGATGATGGATGGCATACGGCTGGTAAATACACGGATGAACGGATTTTGTGAGCAACGCCAATTTTTCTGCAAGAGGATGAAACAGCCCAGATATATAAGGTAAGTTGCATTATTGCAATTGTTTGTTTTGATCAGTTTTTCCAGCTGTGTGTAAGGCTTGACTAGCATTAGGCAGTTCCTGACGTAATTGTAACCTACTCCCACCCTCACCCGTTTTCTCTCTTCGTATTAAAGTGTTTGCTTTTTCTGTATCGATCATTTAGACCCAGTCAAAGAGAGACATTACAGTAATTTAACGATTGGTCTTGGTTCAATTTTCGCCCGTTCTGTCAGCCCAAAATGTTGTTCTTTCATGGCCACACTGTAATGTTACCTGTTGGAATACAATTCCTGTTTCATTCAAAGACAGAATTCTTGTTTCATTTACTTAAGAAAATGATTGTATACATAGAACCCGTATTTTCCCCAGTCTTATCTTACAAACGGTATTAATTCATATGACTGAAACTTTAAACTAAACTGGGTTACGTTATCTTTGTAGCTTCCATGATACTAGTAGTTAGGTTGGAGTACTACAGATCGTAAAGTGCAATGACTTGTGTTCCTCTGTGTAGGGAGAGAGCTCAGCATTTAGCAGAGCGCTCGTTGTCTACACTATGGTTGCTGTATCTTGTGCATGAAAGTGTGTGCTCTATAGGTGTTAGTAATAATGTAAGGATGAGTGATGTCCGGAGTGTATATGGGAAAAGTTTGTCTGAGTTGTGTGGTGTTTAAAACACCAAGCTGGGGGAGCGGTTGCTCGGTACTTAACGGGTCATTTCACTGCGTATGTGTTTTGTCTGTGTAAAGTTTCCTTGGGGTAGGGGGAATCTGAGCGTACAAGTTGTTGAAGTGTAAGGTAGCGGGTACGGTTTATATTTCTACTATCGTTGTGTAGTTGTTTGGCTATAAAGAACCGAGTGCCAGGTGTGTGGAGGTGTGATTTTATTAAGAGGATCTTTGTTTCATAATGTAAGTGATGAGCATTTGGGTTGCTAAGCAGCCAATAATTCTGTATTGTATTTTCTATGGTTAGAAGCTTATGTTTTTTTTGGAGTGTGGAATACTAGGCAAGTGAGACGTAGTTTAGAGCGGAGCGGGTAAATTAATTATGAAAGCTAATAAGGGATTTTTTCTTGTTTAAATCTCGTTACAGGTAATGTTCACTCTCGGAGCACCTGTATGCTGTTTTTTGCGAGGATGTTATTCGTGTAAGGAAATGATATCATGTTTATCGAATATGGGGCTTTGTTCAGTGGGAATGGTTGTCCATTCAGGGTGACTAGAGGGTATGAACTAGAATCGTGTCTGTCTGGGTTAATACGTAGTGGCTGAAAACTGCTTTGGAGATGCAGACATTCAATTTTGGGTGAGGCATTATTCTAATTGTGTAATGTAATGTTGTATGTTTATAGTTGCCATCGTTTGCCATTGTGATGATTGGGTGTTGACATTATTGTGACATATGCATATAAGAGGAACTTCTATGTGGTTTGCTGGAGGTAATGGGACGTCATGTTGTTACTGACAGGAAGGGGTTGGAGGAAGAATCGCTCCATGGGAAACTAAATCATAGAGTATTAGAGCTTTCGAGGTGAAGCCATTGTGACGGACTATGTGCATGGTGGCTACTTTTGAGATAGGCCACTCGCTTTTTGTCATCGTTGTGATGGATTGTGTCAAATGTCTCTTTTGTGAGGATGTGTTTAAGGAGTCTCAAATGCTTTGTTGATATCTGTCACCGATACTGTTGTGCTGGTCGGGGGTTGTGACTGGTTGAAACTATCTAGGCTGTGTCATGCGACGTTTCCCTCCAATATGCTCGTGATGCAGTTGGGTCTGCTGCCATGTTGTGTAGGTGAGAGTGGGATATTCTGCTTGATTCTGTTGTGCATAATTTTTCCAAAAAATCTGGATGCTGAAGAATGAAGTGATACAGGCGGAAGAAGGAAGGGAAGTTGGATGGTTTACTACGTAAATATCATCCACGTATCTGCAGGTATATACATAGGCGTAGTTAGACTTCCTGTAGAACACTAACGTGGCATATGTAGAATGCGGCAAAGGTGCCCCGCGAGTGGCGAGCCCATAGCCACCCCTTCTATCTGGTGGTATAGGATGCCGTTCATGTGCCGGGATAAAGCCTGTATGGTGCAGGCTTTCAGAAGTAGCTGAAGGCTGATGGGTGGGATGCTTAGTCGGTGTAGCTCTGGCTAGTTGTATAACTGTCTGCAGACGAAGTCTATGGTGGTGGCTATGGGAACGTTGGTGAATAGGCTCTCGACATCAAGTGATGCATGCTATGAACCCCTCTGGAGTAGAGGAGTGGAGAATCTGGAGGAAATCATTTGTAGAGATGACAGCATATTTTGCTGGAAAAACATTAAGTCGATTCAGAATATGATCGTTTGGCTTAACAAAGAGAAGAAATTAGTCTGTAGCTAACTCAAGTGGGATTCACGGACTCGTTTTTGTCACACACCAGGTCACTCCATTATTTGAAAAAGAACAACAAATTTTGTAATCCAAAGTAACACGACATGGGAACATATTTTCAACAAGTATCATCAATTTGTCATACCATTGTTACCTGTGAATCACGTTCAGGACCTGACCATAAATGGTTATCCAGGAAAAAAGAAATGTAACGTAAGTGTACACTGTATTTTCTCGTTCGAAGAGAATTAGAATCGTGAAACGGTTGTCTGGACAAGGGTCAAGAAGATATAGAGCAACGCGCAGATAATGTACATTCTTGTAACTGTTGTAGAGACCATTCTGACAAATTGTTCTCCGAAACTAAAGGAAATAAGAACCTGACACGAGTATTTTATCAAATACTTTGTCTTCACTAAAGCGACTCTAATACATCCCGCTGTTAAGATCACCACACGCGATACTATACACTCGAGTTGAGAGCATCGTTTCCAGAAACCTTTTGTGAGGCGAAAAGTCTATTGTCCCACTTAAAGTATAATAATCCTGGCACAGCTCTTCGTTCAAGAGGCGGAAATCTACGACTACTGCCGTAGAGAAGATAGTTGTCCGGTCGTTATGTTTCCCGGAAAATATCTCCAATTATCAGACTTCACTATAAATAAAAGATATAAGACTCGTTTACGAGAGCGGAAGGGATATCTTCTGGTTGACCTGACCTGACCTGACTGGGTCCTTAGTGTTATCTTCATCCGTCTCCCACATTTCTTGCGTGGGACAAACTTGTTATCTTTCAAAGTGGTCTTGCGTGAAGTGTGGGAGAAGAGATAAAAGAGAAAGCGAGAGAGAAAGAGAAAAAAAATGTGTGTGTGTATGTGTGTGTGTGTGTGTGTGTGTGTGTGTGTGTGTGTGTGTGTGCGTGTGTGTGTGTGTGTGTCCTTAACCTATTTTCATTGCTTGTTCAAGTTAAGATTTGTAAGGAAATGTGCAAGCACCACGATATGACTACTGCAAATCTCACGGTAAAGTTATTTACCAAACCAAACAACCAGCCAAAAATGTTTCGTATCTGGGTCTCGAAATTATCTTTTACGCTTGATGAAGTTGATAAAATCATCCAAGAGTACTTCTTATCGTTAAACTATAAATTCTTATCAAGTATAGAAATACGTGTGAAGTTCCCCAATATAATATTCTCCTATTAAGCCTATGGAAGTAAATCGCTGATGCTTGTATAAAAATTACGAAAAAATTTCTAATCCCACGAATTTTTTCTTCTTTTTAGTTTCCTCTACTTTATCGTGACGATCGGATGCCGTGTATCCCAGTTTTGGCATGCGCATCGATGCTATTTTGTTAGGTAAACGAGGGAAGAGGTGGGGTGAAGAGTGATCCATTGTAGTGAAGCGTGCAGCACAATGGTAGGTTTATGTACACACACACAAAAAAAAAGAAAATGTATGAGAGAGGCGGTAAAAGATGAATAATGAATTTGTAACGTTATTCTGAAGGGGAAAAAGGAGGCAAAAGGGGAAGTGATAACAAGTAGTGATGAAGTGAGGAGGAGACGGAGCGAGTATTTTGAAGGACTAGAATGTGTACGTTGACAGGGTGGCAGATATAGGGTGTTTGGGTCGGGATTATCTGCAAAGTGAGGGAGTTAGGGAGAGTGGTTTGGTTAAGCGAGAAGAGGTGATGAAAGCCGTATGTACGGTGAAGTGAAGCAAGGTGGCGAGAGTGGATGGTATTGCAGATGAATCTATAAAAAAGGGGGTGAGGAATGACGAAAGGCATGTATAGTGCCACTGTATAAAGGCAAGGGGGATAAAGGAAGAGTGTTCATACGTTGTATGAGAGGGTGAAAGCATGTACAGAGCATCAGACTGGGGAGGAGCAGTATGGTTTCAGAAGTATTAGAGGATACGTGGATCAGGTGTTTGCTTTAAAGTATGTGTGTGATAAATACTTACAGAAGAATAGATTTGTATTTATGCATTTCTGAATCTGTGGAAAACACAGGGTTGATAGAGATTGTGGAGCCTTAAGCTTTATGTCCCCTGGAGTAAGCAAGCCCCTGGCCTGTATACATCAGCAAAGGGACCTCCGCGGCCGTTTCTTATTAAGGACAGCGTTAGCATTAGTAACCATCGCCGATCGTCACTGTTAAACACGGGCTCCGTCTCCTTGCGGTTGCATCATGGGAGGAGAATCATCCTCGGCGAGGCTGTGCCATCATATAGCCAAAAAACTTCTCATTTCAAACAAGCTCATTTCCCTGCTAATGGAAGTAGCGCAGCCTTAGAGCCACAAGAGCTCCTTTAGCGGAAGGGGTATATTTCATATAAACCTGTGTGTGTGTGTGTGTGTGTGTGTGAGTGTGTGTGTGTGTGTGTGTGTGTGTGTGTGTGTGTGTGTGTGTTATTGGACTCCGTCTGCTTGAGGTTACACCGCAAGTGGAAAGTCACATTTGGCGAGGCCCTATCACTGGGATCACTAGTTATCATGAAACGTCAATCAGAGCACGGGCCAAGACAAGATACTATATGCTCCATCACGAGAACCAATGAGCACGCTAAACAAAAGTCACCGAGCATGCAGCGCTACATGCATGGTCCACCTGTAGGTAATTCACAGCCCCATCCGACTGCCCGCGATCATTCCCGCATGTATCACTGACCTCTCCATGCGCTTACGAAGATTATTTGACAGATACGAACGGAAACGTCGAAAAAACGCTTGGATGTATGCATGTATCCGCCATTTCCCACGTTAGCAAGGTAGAGTCAAGAGCTGATGACTGAGCCTCTGGGAAAGATCCTCACTTGGGCTGCGTCTCCGCTCCTTCTTTTTGGAAAAGTAAAACGGAAGGGAGGATTTCCAGCCTCCAGCTCTCGCCCCTTTTAGTCGCCTTCTACGACACGCAGGGAATACGAGGGAAGTATTTTGTCTCCCCTATTCCAGGGATAGAAAATATATATACGCATTCCATTTATGTATTTGTCCAGCTATTCTTTAATCTACACATGAGCACCATGATCCGATCAGTTTATTATGGGCGAAAGAAATTTTTCTTTTTGTCTTTATGATATTATCGACATGACCTGTCTTAAGAGAGGTTTACCTTGACAAGATTCCGGGCTTAAGCCTTGTGGCACAACTCTGCTTAGTAAGAAGGCTGGTAAAACTGGGTCAACAGATTTATGAAATACGAGCCTGAAGAAAAGTGCTGATCATTTTTCTTACAATTAGTTCAGAGTTTTCGAAATATCCAGATTATTAAAGCTGAATTCCACGTTGGAGTAATTTTTGTCCTTAAACGAAGGTACTTTCCTCGATAATGTTATTTTTAAGATGCTGTTCTTGCTAAGATCTCATTAATTATTCCAGTCTCCTTATAAAAAAAAGCAGAGAGAGAGAGAGAGAGAGAGAGAGAGAGAGAGAGAGAGAGAGAGAGAGACCTTATTTCATCATTTGTCATATTTGAGGGAGGAAAAAAAATTGAGCAAGCATGCCCGCAACAAAAAACCCTTTTTGGAACTTGCTGAAAATATTTGAACTGGAAGTTGTTGCTGCCGCTTAAGTTAGCTTTCCTCTTGGTCCCGAGGACAAGTTACTGCCAGTGGTATATCCTTGCCTGAGATTGTAACGAGAGTCCAAGACTTTAGCTTACTGTGGTTCATAATCTATTGCCTTCTACTTGTGTTTTATGACATGGATTCGTCTCTGGATATGAAGTAACCTTACAGACACTTGACGGGCCTATGAAGGCTCGGAGTCTTCTGCTAGAGACCGGTGTTAGGAAATGAGCTTTTAAGGTCCATGTGATTTGTGTGAGATAGTGGGCTGGGATGTCTCTCAGAGACTAGATCGAGGAGCACCTTACCAGGATATTTCTCGGACTTCAAAGTGTCTTGCTTAAAGTTTCATCTCGGATTAATTTCCCAAAGTCCAGAAACTTATTCGCATGGATCACAATACGAAGCTGTAAAAGCTTCAGGCACAGGTGAAGGATGACGATGATATCTTGAGTCTAGTGTCTCCCACTTGGCCATGTTCACTAGGATGATTCTCCTGGATAAACGTCCCTAGTCGAGATGTACATGTTAGTCAGACTTTCCTGGTTGAGGTTCGTGATGGGTACTATCTCACTACCTTGAACTTTCAAGATATCCGAAGGGGACAGATGAAAACATATATATATATATATATATATATATATATATATATATATATATAGACCATGAAGGAAAATCAAAGCTGGAAAATTTGCTTAAGCGCTTTCGTGTATTTCAACACATCTTCATAAGCAAATACTAACAAAAAAAACATATGGAGGAAAATATACCGAGACACCAGTAGATGTTACCACTCATCAAGAACTACTGCCGTGGTAAGGAATCCTTTGCTATGACACTTAAATTTGATGGATCGTACGACGAATACACGGCTTGCAGATGCATTAACGTGCACAACAGCGCCGGACAGACGCTTGTAGAGATCCAGAGTTGGCAGTTTGAAGTAGAAAGAAAGGAGAGACACTTTCGATCCTCCGAGAGCTTCAGATCATCAAAAGTATATGAATCCTTTAACAAATTCATTTCTGACTTGCAGTTGCTCCAGAATTCCTGCCTGTGTGATTTCATTTTACAGAAGTCAGTCTTCATTTACTCTCACAACGGCTACCAGAACACTGCTTTCGTGCGCAACATTTCCTATGTCGAGTTCCGGCACACGGCCAAGGATGTTTTGCCCAGTGCGTTTAGGAATTTTCTTCGTGTTCTTTCTTATTTTGTTCGTCGTTTATCACATCACCGAACTTCTTCAAAACGTTGTTGATGCATCCAGTTCAAAGCCACACCTTTCTTGATGCCTAGTGTTTCGGTGACCACATCATTTACCCATCGCGTTCGTCTTCATCTTGCAGACTTCTTTATCAAATCTGTTTTTTATTTCGTCGGGAGAGGGCGTCAAATATTTGTTTATGTTCTTCGCTTTCAGTCATTGCATTACCGAGTGAAGACTAAGTAAAGGTACAGGTTTAGATCCTCCTCCAAGGTCGTACAACTTCGGATACCCTTCTCCCGGGTCGTGCAGAGGTTACTGATATGATGAAAACTCGTTTCGGCAATTTAGTGAGTTCAGGTTATTTGCTGACGCCTCAAAAGCGAAGTACTACATCATTTTACGATGCGGCTGTAAATAATAAGGAGCTACAGCACCTTATTATTTTTGTTTCTTTTCTCAGAGAGTATCTTTAACAGTTAAGTCAAACACACACACACACACACACACACACACACACACACACACACACACACACACACACATATATATATATATTGGAAAGGATCACAGTTGAGCGCGTGGTCAAGTATATTCCTACGAGTCCACGGGAAAAATGAAACACGATAAGTTCCCAAGTGAACTTTCGTGTAATAATCACACCATCAGGGGAGATATCAGAAAGAAATGTTACAGTCAGTTGATATACAACGAGGAGACGTAGCTAGGACGCCATTTGGTTAAAAAATAATTCCAAAAGTTGGTATTTGAGTCTGGGAATGTGTGAAAGGAAGAAGTTGAGAGTAAATTTGAATAAATGCAAGGTTATTAGGTTTAACAAGGAGGATACATGTGTTAGAAGTTGAGGGCACAAGGAGAAGGAGTACATGAAATTGGAGGTGTCAAGATGGAGTGAAAAAAAATTTTGAGTGATCCCGACCTGAACGTGCAGGAGGGCGAAAGACGTGCAAGTGATTAAATGGACTGGTGCGATGTGGTATGCAGGGAGCGACGTGCTCTCAATGACCGAACCCGAGCATATGAAGCAGTTGGGGAAAACCATGGAAAGATATGTGGGGCCTAGTTGTGGATTTGGGACTGTGAGCGAATTGGGCCTTCTTTCTTCTGTGCCTGGCGCTAACTCCCCAGCGCGGGAATAGAGAGTAAGTACGAAAGAAAAGAAAATAAATATATATATATATATATATATATATATATATATATATATATATATATATATATATATATATATATATATATATATATATATAATATATATATTGTGTGTGTGTGTGTAAATATACATCTTCATCAAGTCATTAATCCTGTCACACTCCTACCATCACAGACACTATTACTTTCAATATCTAAATTACCACAACCACTACTCTCACTATGACCATTTCTGACAATGCCAAAAATAGCCCCAACTCCCACCATCGCTGAGATGACTACCTACCGTCACAACCACTAACACTTGTAGTCAGTGCCATCCCTCCACACACTGACCATCCTCGTCATCGACAACACCACCCGCATTATAATCAAGTATTACCTCTAGCAATACCAATGCCATTAACGCCACTATCGCTAACCGCATTTACGAACACCACCACGACCATCATCATCACCATTACCAGCAGTAGAGTCTAGAGTACTTCCCTTGGACGAGGTCTCTTCGAGACGGGGTGCTCGGTTCGCCGAAAGGAAAAGCAATCGGTGTTCATTTTCTTAAGTACCGGAGGTCGGTAGTGCCTACGCTCAGCAGTTCATACTTTAGACCTCATTATTCGTAAGCATTATGCCACAACGTAGCATTGTTATTTGATTACAATGAAATACTGCTGGCAGTCTTTATTGAGTGAGTACTCCCTTTTAGACAAGAAGGCCTTTCCATGCTGAGGATCATTATGTTAGTAAGGAGTAAACACTTGACCTGTCACTTAAAGAAGCAACGTTGTTCTCTGATTTAACAGAGTCTGAACTAGGCCTAATCTAAGAATGTAGGACATCAGTTTACGCCACTTTGCTCCGCTCTGGAAAAGATATTTTGGAAGATCTGATTGAAAACGTTATGAAAGATCCACCGTTTCATTGGATGGCTAAGCCTTATTTTGATCTTCCTGATACCCTCACACGTGATGTCGTGAATCTTTACAGTTTATCTCTCTCTCTCTCTCTCTCTCTCTCTCTCTCTCTCTCTCTCTCTCTCTCTCTCTCTCTCTCTCTCTCTCTCTTCTCTCTCATTGCCCAGTCTGTCGAAAGTTGAGATGCCTGAGACGCTGTTGCAATTGCAGATTTCAATCTAGAATAAGTAGTCAAGTTCAAAAACAGGGTATCCACCGAACAAAATCCCATCGTCCTAAAACCTGTTAATGTATTCGAGAAAGGCGTTCGAATTGATAGTGATTTCATCTCGCTGTTATCATCCTGGCGTTCGCTTCAACACGACTGTAATATGCTGGCGTCAGTGGCACGTGCCACCACCCACAGGGTTGGATTAAAGTGCACAATAAGGTCGCCGCATATTGCGTCAAAATGATATGTCGAACGTTCATGATTATTTGCAAGGGGAAACTGCTCTTCTGCAATAAGTTGCTGAATTCTAAACAAAATTCAGATTAGCTACAAAGTCCAGGGATGGCCATTGTTTAAGACAGGTGGAAAACTTGTATTCTATTACACAAATTTGTAATGTGACCAACTGCACAGAAAGTTTAATTATAAAATACCTAACTGAATTACTGTTATCCTGTAACAAGAAAATTATCATGCTTTAATTTTTTCCCCAGTGTATTTGGTTGTACATACATACAGTGAATATGATAGGTTGTCGATGGCTGTATTGCTATGCATTGTATGACTATATTACCGGGATTATAGTCTCTTCAAAGAGCTTCTCACTCCAAAGAAACCTGCATTTCCCTGCCAATGGAAGTAGCGTGGCCTTGGGCTGCATGAGCCTTTAAAAAGGTCCTGTGGAATACCAGCACTCATAGAAATTGATATTAGAATAATTATCAGTTGATAAATATACTTAGAGAATAACAGGAGAATAATCTGATTCTGACTCCAGTCATTCATGCCATGAAAGGTATAATTACGTATACGCTACTTGAACGAAAACTTGGCAACTGGCAAAAATGGAGAAACTTGTGTAACTTAATACCGCACCAACGCCTGCCTACCACTTCTCGGCAGCGGCAGATGTGATTTAGATGATTTATTTTGACATCAGGCGAAAGGGAGAATTATTTGTTAGCCTTTACGTGAGCCTGAACACATTCTTTGCATCTGGGACATATTGTTCCCAAGGAGCATGAACGCAAGCATTGCTTTGTGACTTTCTAATGATTTTATGTCCCTCTGCATATCCCCGAGTTTCAGCTGACGAAACGTATCCTTCCCTGCATAGTTTTCGTACCATTGGCTCGCACTATTGTGATTAAATTTCAATTTATTTCTAGGTATCGAGGAGAGAGAGAGAGAGAGAGAGAGAGAGAGAGAGAGAGAGAGAGAGAGAGAGAGAGAGAGAGAGAGAGAGAGCACCACCACCCGAGGCCGAGGAGGTAACATATGTGACATGTGCAAAGACAAAAGGTTTTAGAGCGTACCAATGTTTTATATAAGCAACGGAATAATGAAAAAGAATTTGCGCCCACGTATACGTTCAAATTCCTCTGCTGCTGTTAACAAGTTGGCATTTCTTTTGTCATCTTGTTGTACCCGGCTTCGAGTGATATTTCTACATTTCATGCATTTTCTTTTTCTTCATTGTTTTGCACAACCTTAAGGTGGGAGACTTTACTCCTCAAGAGGATTGTATGCGGGATAGATCTGGTTAAGATCGGACCATAAACCCAACCAAACTGTAGAGAATTTTTCCTTAGACTTCTTATGTTTATCTGAATTCAAATACGATTAGGTTTGTTTTTTTTCGTTGTGGCATGACTTGGTTTGTTGGCATCTCTGAAAAGATCGGATAGCTAAAGCTCCTGAACTTCATACTATATGAAGAGATGTATGGATGACAACATTGGCGACCATTTGCTCCCGAGTTGATTCCGTCTGTTTGTTTTGCGCGATAACTTATGCACACAATCAGATCTCGTCTTGTCCAGCAGTTCTATCCTCATATATATATATATATATATATATATATATATATATATATATATATATATATATATATATATATATATATATACATATATATATATATATATATTTATATATATAATATATTTTTTTCATACTATTCGCCATTTCCCGCGTTAGCGAGGTAGCGTTAAGAACAGAGGACTGGGCCTTTGAGGGAATATCCTCATCTGGCCCCCTTCTCTGTTCCTTCTTTGGGAAAAAAAAAAACCATTTCTTGTTTTTCAGAACCAGTTTCTGCTTTCCCGTGACTTCTAATAATCAGTAGATTTCTTACAAAGAAATCCAAACATTTAACAACACATTTATGAGGACTCTACCGTCCATGAAAATTCTTTATAATACATATATACAATTGAATATATGTGAATACGGAGTCTTTCATAGTAAATAATTCCCAATACCTAAAACAAATGTTACCTGAACATTCCTATATGTGGTATAAAGGTGTAGTCACAACTCGTATATGGTTGAAGAACTGTGAATAATGACGCTTACAGACGTTTATGCCAAAGAACGATGAAGCTTGTTGACGTCAATACTGAAAGAAAACCTGCAACATCCTCACCGAGAGGAAGTTATCATACTATTCGTTATTGGAAGATCTCGTTTATGTTACGTTTTCAAGATGTACGATTTGGCGATTCGCGAGTACATCAGTCTTGATAAGAGATTTCTGCTGACGGCATCATTAGATAGAATCCCAAGATGTCTAGATATTCTTTTTTAATATTATGCATTAGTATGTTCCAATAAGCTCTTGTTTTCTTCCGCCAGCTATACGCAAGATAATTTGGGAGATCATTCCTTGAATTAGCATCAGGACTACTTTCTCAGAATGCTGGAATATCCAAAGGAAATACGGCTTCATTGGACCCTTGACCATAAGAATTTCATGACGGGTTCAGGTGCTAAAAATCTATATGCTCCTTGCCGAAGTATTTGTGAGTTTACGAATTTACGTTAGTTTGTTGGCCGTGCAATACAGTTCTGTGTTTCTGAGAAGTCCCGAATCCGTACGGTACATCAGGTAGTTATTTTAGAAAATTGTATTTATTCGGCTAGAGTTGGAGTATGCTTCCCAGTTATTTGAGTTCAGTGAAACTAAATGGCTTGTAAAGCAAGCGATTCAGAGCGAACCAAGTCCAGCAGAGTTTAGACAAGAAAAGGTGATAAGGAAATGATGAATTTATAATGTCGTTACACTGATCCCTGGAGAATCATGTTCATGCAAATGCTGAGAAATTCTGGACCTTTTACCTGTGTAATTCTCGGCAGTAATAGTTAGTGTGTTGTCTGTTTTAATGCTAGTTTTGTCTGGCTCCGTCATGTTTACATGTCGGGTCACAATTTGGTCTTCGTGTCTCCTTGTATATCTGTTTACTTTAACTTTTCTGCTTTGTCATTTTCTTTTCTATGCGTGACTCTCACGTTTTCTATTTTCACACTTAATATTCTGCTTCTGGCCACTGTGATATACATAGTGCTTCTTCATCTCTCGGAAAGATGGTGAGGAACATCCCGGGTATAACATTCACTGGTTTTCACAAGAAGTCTCCAAAATGTCCTCCTGATCGTTGCTTACTCCATTGTCCATAGGTGAGGTAATGGTCCTGGCTCTAACACAAATGAAAATCTCGGATCGCCTTTGTTATCCACTTACGCTAATAATACCCAATCCCCTCCTAAAACTAAGTCACAAGGGACACATCTTCGCCGTTAGTGTTATGGGCCATCTACCAGCTCTAGGGAGAAAGGAAAAAGAGGGAGACAGTAGGGGAGAAGAAGGGCTGGATAAGGGAATGGGGAAAAAATAAGACGATAGAGAGGGTTGAATAGAGGGAAGGAGTCATGGGCAAACGTCGAAAATGTGTACATTGACTGTCAAGGGGTTGAGATCGCAAACACGAAATTGCTCTCCCTCTATTTATCTTGTACCCTTATACTGTTTCCTCATAGGTGTTCCTCCCTCTTTCGCTGCTCATTTCTTGCCTGGTGCTTGGCGAGTAAAACGAAAGGACTGGTGCTTAAGACACTACGCTGTGTTGCTTCACACTGTTTAAGATTCTTTTATGTCTTCTTTACGATGTCTTGTGCGAGCAGTATCCAGGGCAGGAGAGAGAGAAAAGGTGTGGAAGAGAGGAAAGACCAGCCTTGAAGGATCCATGGGTACCAGAGCCAAGCCTTAAAGGCCAATAAAGGTCACTTTTCAAAGGTCAGTGCTTCTACATGTACGTAGAGGCGCCAGGGTTTATGTGTAGGTGCTTCAAAATCTGGGCAAGGTTTTGTGCTACTTTACATTAACCTCGAAGGGCATTTTCAGGCCACAAAAGGCTACCAAAGTGAGGTCCTGGCCTTACGGATTCCACATAGCTCATCGCACTCATTCAAAATGGGCAAACTGGTAGCCTCAAATTATGATAACTGTACGTATCTTAGGCTCCAAGGTTACCAGGTCCTGGCCTTCAGGGCCAACATAGGCCACCTTTCAAGGTTCAGAGCTACTACAGCGTCATGTGACTCTTACAGGCGCCACATTAGAGGTGTAGGTAACAGAGAACCTGGACTATATTTTAAGCTACCACACATTGGGCCTTGAACACAATTTTGAGACCAAGAGAGGCAACCTAAGCTTTATGACTCGCACTTAGTTTACAGCACTTGTTCAAAATAGACGACATAACCGCCGGAAATGGCATAAATATGTTTTAGCACGACTATGAAAGTAAAGAATATGTCGGAAAAATGCATAATCTCAACGTACTGAAAAATGCTTTTCTGTGCAATTAATTTTTTTCGCTCTGTTATGACAAAATTCAGCTGAACATAAAACCCACTCTTCACATATATTCTACATGTGTTTTTAGTATAGTTTTTACTTTCTCTTTTTCCATGACAGAACTAGTTAGAAGGGTCGATATTTTATATAATGAAATTAGAAGAGTTATTTCTGATCAGATTCAGTAAGACTATTCCCTATATTGTGTTTAAGACGTGGATGGAGACTTTAGTCTGAATTATAAAACGTTCTGTGGAACGAAGTACTTACATCAATGTGTGGAAGTCCATGTTTAAATGGAACTAAATGAACTTAGGTTAAAGATGTGCAGGAGTGAAACTATAAGCTGCATGCATATGATGCTTGTCTTTTGGATGGATATGGAGTTAAGAGTAAGAGACAGATAGATAAATAGAGAGGACTTAGAATATATTCTGTCAGTTCTTCATTTTACAATGACTTAGAATATATTCTGTCAATTCTTCATTTTACAATGACTTAGAATATATTCTAAGTCCTATCTAGCTATCTATGAAGATCGATGAATTGATATATAGCTAAGACTTAAAATATATTCTAAATCAATTCTACACATCAGAATTACACTCAGGATCCTAATAGATTACGAGACAAACAGTTCATGCTAGATATTAGATATGGGTCATGGCAGGTCTGGTGTTGGGTCATGTCCGGTCATGTGGTGAGGTGGGGTAGATCAGATGATGTGCTGCCTGAAGTCAGTTGACGGGTCGAGGTGGGTGAGACTGCATCAGAGTTTGCCTCAAGTCTCGGCTTGTGCACATAGTCACAACATACCAAACTGCAATCCTGATGGAATGACTGAGAGATAACCTTCCTTACCCCAACAAAACTCCGGAGAATTGCGTACCTTATGGGCGTAGATTAAGTCTTTTAAACGTTTAAGGACGAGGCGTTTTGTATATCATCGTATACACGGCTGCAGTCGCTCCCAGGAATAATAATGTGGTCTAATTACCCTCCCAAATTGGAGATTAAACGATGCAGTGAAAAAGATTTTTGAGCGATCGGGGCTTGAACGACCGTGGAGGAGGTTGAAAGCTGTGCACAGAACAGAGTGAATTGGAGCGATGTGGTATAGTGAGGTCGACGTCCTGTCGCTGGACTGAACGAGGACATGTGGACCATCCAAGGTAAACCATGGAAAGATCTGTGGGGCTTGGTTGTGGATTGGGAGCTGTGGTTTTGGTGCATTATACGTCAGCGAGGGAATGAATGTGAGCGGATACGGCCTTTCTTCATCTTTTCCTGGCGCTACCTCGCCAACTCTGGAAACTGAGATATATCCTAACCTGGGCCAGATACCTAGTTCACCGACCAACCCGTAGGTTTGGCTGTGGACTAACTGTCCCAGCCAGGATTCGAACCTTGGCGGGATTGATCCTGGGCGGCACGTGAGTGCGTCACAGTGAGCAACATTGATCGCTGAAACAAGAGGCCCAAGTATAAACAATGCATATAGCATAAAGGTTTCATGTCTGGAGATTTACAGACCACAAAAGGAAAAGGGTTAGAAATAGGAGAAATTAGAGGTTCTCAATATTTTTGAATGTATAACTAATAAAGATAGATATTACTGATAACAGTATGGATCTTGAAACGATTTGGTGTTTATTAGTATTGCCGAATCTAACACATCTTTGGTTTACATATATTCAAGATTACATTCAATCAGGTTTTCTTTATATGGATCGTATTGGGAGAGAGAGTGTATGTGGTCTTAGAATTATCCATAACACCTGAAGGTTTAAAGATTGTTCTGTTGGTGGATGTAGGTTGCAGTTGATGGCCATAACGATCCTGGTAGATGATATGCTTAAAATGCCCAGTAACCAACAACTGACAAAGTACGTACCTTAATCAGTTATATCTTATCTGGTACGGGTTTGGGCTTAATGAACAGGTAATGTATACAAGCAAATTCAATACAAGGTACTACACATACATGCCTAATACAGTTCTTTCGGTATGTTTGATATCTATATTGAGAAAGGAAAATTCTGTAGAGTAATTCCCTTAAAGAAAGGTCTCCATAAGCTGTATATCGACATCCGATGTAGGAGACGCGAATTGTACTTATTTTTTAGATATTCTATTTAATCTTCTCTATCTTCGCACCTCATCTGTTATACATTCCTTCCTTAAACATATTCCCTTTTTACGAAGCCTATCAAATAGATCTGAATCTTACCATTCATTTGTTTTTCCCTGTTTTTCTTTTTTGTTTTTTTTTTGGCATCGAATCTTTTTCATATTCATCTCCTCTTTCACCAGGAATGATACGATGGTACGTGATGGAGCAGCGGTGTTCCTCTTCCGTAAAACTGTCTCATTATGATATTTTATGAATATCTAAATTAATGAATTAGCATGATACACCTGCACCTCACATCACTTAAAACCTAGGACCTCGTCCATATGACTCTTACGGGATATGATGAAATTATCTGGTAAAATTATTTCTTGTCACGCAGTCTTAATCATCATAATGTAGCGCCATATTCATTAAGATGTTCAATCTGTTATCTTCATATGTCCAAGACTCGTTACAGCTTAAGTACCTGAAGCCTAACGAGGCTCTCGCCGGATCCATATTAATGAGAACTTGACAACTTTTTCATCTGCCAATCCATCCTCATGTATGCTAGTGATGTTAACTATAAAAGAGAAATGAGGGTGATACTGGACTTAGAAAAATAATTTCTGTCAAAAGTAAGATGTCTTGATTACAAGGAAAAGACTGATAGAAAAAGGTAGATACAAACTACTTATAGTGATCTTTCGTCATCGGAGAATGTGAATGGGAGAACTAAGGTATGCTAATGACATTTCCTATACAACAGAGCAATATTCACAGATATTTCTTAATTTTCTTATTTTGCAGTTGTTCACCGATTTTAATTTTCACTTTTTTTTGGGGGGGAGGTGCTTCTTGGCTAAATAAAGGTATTGAGTGGACCTGAGTTCAGACACCAAGAATGTTTCTGTCTTTTAAAGCCTGCCCTTTGGCCGCCGCGTAAACTGTCACGGGTCCTTGAAGACATACGTCAGGAAACTGCCTTTGTGTTGAAGAATTTGACCCTTGGAACAACACCTGGAGTCTGTCACTGAATGCCAATCTCCTTCTCATATGAGAGGAGTAGTGTCTATTTTCATTTCTCTTGTTTCTCTAATCCATGATAGTTTTATAAATTGTCTCGCATCCAGGTACTTAGTTTTGGTACTGGTAGCCAGGACCATTCCCCATAGGCAGCTTAAGCTTTAGTCATTCTTCTGTAGGGAGATGTCTAGTTTTAAAGTTATATTTTAGCTACGTACCATGTATACATATGACTGTAGGAAGAGTATGGGATTATATGACTGTGAGAAGGGTATGGGTTCATTCTAATTTCAACAGTAAACAGATAGTGTTGTTCGGGTCCATTACTTTATATCTAGGTACCGTTGCACCATTCGTGGCCTCAACACAAGCTTGACAAGTTTCTTATATCCAAGTTTTCATGCAACAGCAGACAATGCTGTTTTGATAATATCATCTGGGTGGTATGAGCATTACTAAAATGAAACACTGCTGTGAAATCATCGCCTCAAAAAAGCTTTCTGATGATCTACTTTAGCAGTAAGAACCAATGCCTTTGTTTATGAATGTTTACTGTTGAATACGCTTTGATGATGATGTCGTCTCGCCTGTCTCATGTACCCTAATTAGCTGCCAGAGGAACTACGGAACTAATTTTTGGGAAGTCTGACAGAAATAAGTTGGGAGGAAAATTTTCTGAAAAACTTAAAGATGAAATTTTGAGGTGGGTTTAGAGTAGACAAAAGATTGCGAATGATATTCTGTGGCGGATATAATTATGGATGAAAAGGGAATAATAAGAATGACTGAGCCGAGTAGAAGAAGAGGAGGAGGAAAACCGAAGAGAATGTGAGGGTTAGGCAAGGGTTATCCAAAGGTTAGAGCGGTTCTGGTATGAATTAAGGGTCTCTCTCTCTCTCTCTCTCTCTCTCTCTCTCTCTCTCTCTCTCTCTCTCTCTCTCTCTCTCTCTCTCTCTCTCCGTTATACTCCCTCAATAACTCTTCCTTTATCTTTCCACCACATTCCTGTTCCTTATCTCACTTCGCTTCCAGTTCCGCTGTTTTTCCCTCCCTGTCTCGGGTCATTAAGCACCTCACTCCCAGATGTAGTTATTTGTCTCCGTCTCCTTTCCTGAAGATTTATTCGTTCTCTCTCTCTCTCTCTCTCTCTCTCTCTCTCTCTCTCTCTCTCTCTCTCTCTCTCTCTCTCTCTCTCTCTCTCTCTCTCTCTCTCTCTCTCTCTCTCTCTCTCTCTCTCTGGTGATCTCGTCTGCAACCGAGTTATAAAGTTGGTATAACCCTGCCTGGTCTTTGTTCGTAATCACGGATTTGGAAAAAATGTTGGTCCAAGTAAATGTTGGTTTAAGAACATATTACTTACCCTTAAAAACCTAGGTCTCGTTTTCGTTGCCCCTCATCAAGCCAGGTCTCATTTTCTTTCTTGCTCCTCGTCAGGGTGTGTCAGGCTAATGGATTGCACCTTTCAGTTTTCACGTGAAGAGGAATTTTGCTGGTTCATATTGTCTGCGTCGAAAACCCAATTGCGAAAATGCATCATCTTTCAAGGTTGGACTTCCCTTGCTGATTACCCCAGTCTCCATCTTGATTCACTCGCCTGTTTTAATCTGTCCTCTCCTTGTGTTCCTATGCGCCTTCATGGCATCATGATACGAATCTAATGAAATCCATCGGTTTTCCTGTTTCTATTTTCCTTTGTTATTGTTGGAGATAATTGCACAATCGTGGGTCTCTATGCTCCCTTATCCTCGGTGTGATTTCTCTAACGACACCAAGATCTCTCTCATCTTCAATGTTGATCATTTAGTGGAAGTCGTAGCAAAGTTTCCTTAGGTGAACACGCAAAAGCATCATTAATAATGCTTGCAAGTTGCTGCAAGTTTTCACACGTTTAAAGTGGAATGAGGATTACTTTTTCATGGTAATGTACATGTCTTTCTTCTTAATATTCAAAGTGTACAGTTTTGTTGGTATGTGCTCATAGAAGAAAAAGTACTTCAGGCAGAGGAGTGTACCTCTAAACTGGTATCTTTACCATTTAAGAATGTTTCGGTTTTTCTTGTCTTTTAGGTACTGTTTCATGTACAATGTATTCTGAATGATCCATTAGTCTTTCATATTTCTTACTGAATTCGATTCATGAGATCCCATTTAACTGCACAGATTTCAACGAGGGATCATGAGAAGTAAAAGACAATAAAATGAGGAATTTATTTTCTTTCCTGCGTTTCTTTGCTAACACTTTGCCAGTTTTTGACTCGGCAGCAAGGGTTTTGATTCCAAACTAATATACATTTTTTATCATTAATTGGCGTTATTTGCAGCGACTCTTCTTTAATCTTAACTTTACTGTATGTCCATCCAACTCAAGCGAAACCGTATCTTCCCAGGTTCAGGTGGCTGGATATATTAGCTGTGAATATCTTTCGTGAATGTTGTCGAACTTCAGGGACGTGTTTCTGAAGTTGAGTACTTTTCGAGGAGGTTCACTGGCGGGTTCTTGAGAATATAAAGATCGAGAGAAACGTAGAAATAGAGAAGGCGAGGAAAAGGCCATAGGGCCTTGGCTCAGCTACGGTGGTATAATTTTGCATATACGTACGTCCCCTTTGCCAGCAGAACAGGACCCTCTCTGACACCTGTCGTCCTCTCATGTCTTCGATAAATGACGAAACAACCTCAAGTCCCTTTTGAACTCGAGGTTTCGTCATATGTCACCGAATCAGGATCTGTGTCGAATGTGTACATTGAAAGTTCCAGTCGGTAATGTAATACTGCTCACAGTTGCTTGAAACTTTCTTCTCTATTTTTTTCCATTTTTCCTTTCTATTAAAACATAACTTCAAAATGAATAACTATTATCCATTTAATCTTCTAGCTGTTCAACCGTGTGGATGTAGCTCATTTATATTTCGCTAATTGAATTGAAATTACCTACGTGTGTAGCAACTTCGCATACAAATTAGCATATGCATTTAACTCTCAGGATGATATTATGCTGTCTAAACTTTTTCTGTTCCTCGTAATTATTTCCCTCCCACCTGTACGGAATGCTGAGATAGAAGCTTACTCTGTCACACGCGTGACTGTTCCGTGTGTGTTACGGGGTGAGAATTTTACCCTCGTATGTGAATACCATTTGTAATTCTTATTTCTATATTACGAGAAGAGACAGCTTGACACTCGTGTCTCCCCGTCTCTTAACCTTGTATATATCTACCATGTCTTTACTCCTATTTGTGTATACGAGTATATGTATTCATGAGTCTGTGAACATATTATTTGTATGCAAATGTAAGCGTATGAATATTCGTTTGTGTGTGTATGCTTGTGTATGTATGTGTGTGTGTGTGTGTGTGTGTGTGTGTGTGTGTGTGTGTGTGTATCTGTGTGTACTGTGTTGGGCGTGACTCGTGTGTGTGTAAACCACGATTTTTTCTTCAGTATAACGTTCTCGCATGTGTCCAGCATATGCCACCGCGATGTCATAGGCCTCTCTACATAAAATTCCCTAGAAATCGGCTTGATCCTAGGGCAGAGACGGTTGCACAAGGCATGCAAATCCATTTGTTCACTATGAGGTAATCCCTGTCGGTGAAATCGGCTTTGGTGGGCTAAAACTTTGCATCTTTTGGTCCAGTGTTACCTTCAACTAACTACTGTACTGGTCGAAACTGCAGTAACTCGTGGACCAACGTGTACTGTCAAACAACAGTGAGTCATGGGGGAAGAAGATTTTATTTTCAAGTTATATACAAAGCTGATAAGTTGCATATCCCTGAACGCGAATGTTTCAGATAAATGTGTAGATCAGAACACCCTCACAAAATCAAGAAAAATCCAAGGCTATAGCCTAGGATTTTTCTGGATTTTTTTCGAAAAATAGATTTTCCTAAATATTTCACCATAGATGCTTTTACGTCTGCTGAATAAGAATCTGTGGTCAAAACCTTAAAATTAGTGTAATTAGTCGAGTAAATAGCATATTAATATAATCATAATTAATATTACGTATGTAATTAAGCGCTTAATTTTACGAAATGCAGTCTTTTGACTCGATATCCTTAATCACCATATAGAATACCACATAATACCAGATTTTCATTAAAATCTGAAGAAGTTGAAAATCTGAGCAAAATATTATCCAAGCCTAGGATTTTTCTTGATTTTTTTGAAAAAATAGATTTTCTTGAAATTTTCAGCATAGATGATTTTACGTTTGCTAAATACGAATCTGTCGTCAAAACCTGAAAATTCGTGTAATTAGTTGAGAAATTAGCATATTAATATAATCATAATTAATATTAAGTATGTAATGAAGAGCTGAATTTTACGAAATGCAGTATTTTCGCTAGATATTCTTAATCAATATATAGCATAGCACATATTCCCAGATTTTCATTAAAATCTGAAGAAGTTAAAAGAAAATCTGAGTAAAAATATTATCAAAGGCTATATATATCCTTGGATTTTTCTTGATTTTTTTGAAAAAATAGATTTTCTTCAAAATTTCAGCATAGATATTCTGTGGTCAAAACCTTAAAATTCATGTAATTAGGCGAGTAATTAGCATATTAATATAATTATAATTAATATTAAGTATGTAACTAAGCGCTTAATTTTACGAAATGCAGTATTTTGACTCGATATCCTTAATCACTATATAGAATAGCACATATTCCCAGATTTTCATTAAAATCTGAAGAAGTTGAAAATCTGAGCAAAATATTATCCAAGGCTATAGCCTTGGATTTTTCTTGATTTTTTTGAAAAAATAGATTTTCCTGAAAATTTCAGCATAGATATTTTTCCGCCTGCTGAACAAGAATCTGTGGTCAAAACCTTAAAATTCATGTAATTAGTCGAGTAATTAGCATATTAATATAATTATAATTAATATTAAGTATGTAATTAAGCGCTTAATTTTAAGAAATGCAGTATTTTGACTCGATATTCTTAATCACTATATAGAATAGCACATATTCCCAGATTTTCATTAAAATCTGAAGAAGTTGAAAATCTGAGCAAAATATTATCCAAGGATTTTTCTTGATTTTTTTGAAAAATAGATTTTCCTGAAAATTTCAGCATAGATATTTTTCCGCCTGTTGAACAGGAATCTGTGGTCAAAACCTTAAAATTCATGTAATTAGTCGAGTAATTAGCATATTAATATAATTATAATTAATATTAAGTATGTAATTAAGCGCTTAATTTTAAGAAATGCAGTATTATGACTCGATATTCTTAATCACTATATAGAATAGCATATATTCCCAGATTTTCATTAAAATCTGAAGAAGTTCAAAATATGAGCAAAATATTATCCCAGGCTATAGCCTTGGATTTTTCTTGATTTTTTTGAAAAATAGATTTTCCTGAAAATTTCACCATAGATATTTTTCCGCCTGCTGAACAAGAATCTGTGGTCAAAACCTTAAAATTCATGTAATTAGTCGAGTAATTAGCATATTAATATAATTATAATTAATATTAAGTATGTAATTAAGCGCTTAATTTTAAGAAATGCAGTATTATGACTCGATATTCTTAATCACTATATAGAATAGCATATATTCCCAGATTTTCATTAAAATCTGAAGAAGTTCAAAATCTGAGCAAAATATTATCCAGGCTATAGCCTTGGATTTTTCTTGATTTTTTTGAAAAATAGATTTTCCTGAAAATTTCAGCATAGATATTTTTCCGCCTGCTGAACAAGAATCTGTGGTCAAAACCTTAAAATTCATGTAATTAGTCGAGTAATTAGCATATTAATATAATTATAATTAATATTAAGTATGTAATTAAGCGCTTAATTTTAAGAAATGCAGTATTTTGACTCGATATTCTTAATCACTATATAGAATAGCACATATTCCCAGATTTTCATTAAAATCTGAAGAAGTTGAAAATCTGAGCAAAATATTATCCAGGCTATAGCCTTGGATTTTTCTTGATTTTTTTGAAAAAATAGATTTCCTGAAAATTTCAGCATAGATATTTTTCCGCCTGCTGAACAAGAATCTGTGGTCAAAACCTTAAAATTCATGTAATTAGTCGAGTAATTAGCATATTAATATAATTATAATTAATATTAAGTATGTAATTAAGCGCTTAATTTTAAGAAATGCAGTATTTTGACTCGATATTCTTAATCACTATATAGAATAGCAAATATTCCCAGATTTCCATTAAAATCTGAAGAAGTTGATAATCGGAGCAAAATATTATCAAAGGCTTGGATTATTCTTGATTTTTTGAAAAAATAGATTTTCTTGAAAATTTCAGCATAGATATTTTTACGCCTGCTCAACAAGAATCTGTGGTCAAAACCTTAAAATTCATGTAATTAGTCGAGTAATTAGCATATTAATATAATTATAATTAATATTAAGTATGTAACTAAGCGCTTAATTTTACGAAATGCAGTATTTTGAATCGATATCATTAATCACTATACAGAACAGCACATATTCCCAGATTTTCATTAAAATCTGAAAAAGTTGAAAATCTGAGCAAAATATTATCCAAGGCTATAGCCTTGGATTCTTCTTGATTTCTTGAAAAAAGATTTTCCTGAAAATTTCAGGATAGATATTTTGACGCCTGCTGAACAAGAATCTGTGGTCAAAACGTCAAAATTCATGTAATTAGTCGAGTAATTAGCATAATATAATTATAATTAATATCAAGTATGTAATTAAGCGCTTAATTTTACGAAATGAAGAATTTTGACTCTATATTGTTAATCACTATATATAATGGCACGTATTCCCAGATTTTCATTAAAATCTAAAGAAGTTGAAAATCTGAGCAAAATATCCAAAATATTTTTCTTGATTTTTTTGAAAAACTAGATTTTCCTGAAAATTACGGCTTATATGCTTTTACGTTTCCTGAATACGAATCTGTGGTCAAAATCTGAAAAATCGTGTAATTAGTTGAGTAATTGTCATAATATAATTATAATTAATATCAAGTATGTAATTAAGGGCTTAATTTTACGAAATGCAGTATTTTCACTCGATATTCTTAATCACTATATATAATAGCACATATTGCCGGATTTTCATTAAAATCTGAAGAAGTTGAAAATCTGAGCAAAATATTATCCAGGCTATAGCCTTGGATTTTTCTTGATTTTTTGAAAAATAGATATTCTTGAAAATTTCAGCATAGATATTTTTACGCCTGCTGAACAAGAATCTGTGGTCAAAACCTTAAAATTCATGTAATTAGTCGAGTAATTAGCATATTAATATAATTATAATTAATATTAAGTATGTAATTAAGCGCTTAATTTTGAGAAATGCAGTATTGTGACTCGATATTCTTAATCACTATATAGAATAGCACATATTCCCAGATTTTCATTAAAATCTGAAGAAGTTGAAAATCTGAGTAAAATATTATCCTAGGCTATAGCCTGGGATTTTTCTTGATTTTTTTGAAAAATAGATTTTCCTGTAAATTTCAGCATAGATATTTTTCCGCCTGTTGAACAGGAATCTGTGGTCAAAACCTTAAAATTCATGTAATTAGTCGAGTAATTAGCATATTAATATAATTATAATTAATATTAAATATGTAATTAAGCGCTTAATTTTAAGAAATGCAGTATTATGACTCGATATTCTTAATCACTATATAGAATAGCATATATTCCCAGATTTTCATTAAAATCTGAAGAAGTTCAAAATATGAGCAAAATATTATCCCAGGCTATAGCCTTGGATTTTTCTTGATTTTTTTGAAAAATAGATTTTCCTGAAAATTTCACCATAGATATTTTTCCGCCTGCTGAACAAGAATCTGTGGTCAAAACCTTAAAATTCATGTAATTAGTCGAGTAATTAGCATATTAATATAATTATAATTAATATTAAGTATGTAATTAAGCGCTTAATTTTGAGAAATGCAGTATTGTGACTCGATATTCTTAATCACTATATAGAATAGCACATATTCCCAGATTTTCATTAAAATCTGAAGAAGTTGAAAATCTGAGTAAAATATTATCCTAGGCTATAGCCTAGGATTTTTCTTGATTTTTTTGAAAAAATAGATTTTCTGAAAATTTCAGCATAGATATTTCTCCGCCTGCTGAACAAGAATCTGTGGTCAAAACCTTAAAATTCATGTAATTAGAAGAATAATTAGAATAATATAATTTTTTATGATTAATATTAATTATGTAATTAAGCGCTTAATTTTAAGAAATGCAGTATTTTGACTCAATATTCTTAATCACTATATAGATTAGCACATATTCCGAGATTTTCATTAAAATCTGAAGAAGTTTAAAATCTGAGCAAAATATCCTATAGTCTAGGATTTTTCTTTATTTTTTGAAAATAGATTTTCCTGAAATTTCAGCATAGATATTTTTCGCCTGTGAACAGAATCTGTGGTCAAAACCTTAAAATTCATGTAATTAGTCGAGTAATTAGCATATTAATATAATTATAATTAATATTAAGTATGTAATTAAGCGCTTAATTTGAGAAATGCAGTATTGTGACTCGATATTCTTAATCACTATATAGAATAGCACATATTCCCAGATTTTAATTAAAATCTGAAGAAGTTGAAAATCTGAGCAAAATATTATCCAGGCTATAGCCTTGGATTTTTCTTGATTTTTTTGAAAAAATAGATTTTCCTGAAAATTTCAGCATAGATATTTTTCCGCCTGTTGAACAGGAATCTGTGGTCAAAACCTTAAAATTCATGTAATTAGTCGAGTAATTAGCATATTAATATAATTATAATTAATATTAAGTATGTAATTAAGCGCTTAATTTTAAGAAATGCAGTATTATGACTCGATATTCTTAATCACTATATAGAATAGCATATATTCCCAGATTTTCATTAAAATCTGAAGAAGTTGAAAATATGAGCAAAATATTATCCCTAGGATTTTTCTTGATTTTTTTGAAAAATAGATTTTCCTGAAAATTTCAGCATAGATATTTTTCCGCCTGCTGAACAAGAATCTGTGGTCAAAACCTTAAAATTCATGTAATTAGTCGAGTAATTAGCATATTAATATAATTATAATTAATATTAAGTATGTAATTAAGCGCTTAATTTTAAGAAATGCAGTATTATGACTCGATATTCTTAATCACTATATAGAGTAGCAAATATTCCCAGATTTTCATTAAAATCTGAAGTTGAAAATCTGAGCAAAATATTATCCTAGGCTATACCCTGGATTTTCCTTGATTTTTTTGAAAAAATAGATTCTACTGAAAATTTAAGCATAGATATTTTTCCGCCTGCTGAACAAGAATCTGTGGTCAAAACCTTAAAATTCATGTAATTAGTCGAGTAATTAGCATATTAATATAATTATAATTGATATTAAATATGTAATTAAGCGCTTAATTTTAAGAAATGCAGTATTATGACTCGATATTCTTAATCACTATATAGAATAGCATATATTCCCAGATTTTCATTAAAATCTGAAGAAGTTAAAAATACGAGCAAAATATCCTTGGATTTTTCTTGTTTTTTTGAAAAATAGATTTTCCTGAAAATTTCAGCATAGATATTTTTCCGCCTGCTGAACAAGAATCTGTGGTCAAAACCTTAAAATTCATGTAATTAGTCGAGTAATTAGCATATTAATATAATTATAATTAATATTAAGTATGTAATTAAGCGCTTAATTTTAAGAAATGCAGTATTATGACTCGATATTCTTAATCACTATATAGAATAGCACATATTCCCAGATTTTCATTAAAATCTGAAGAAGTTGAAAATCTGAGCAAAATATTATCCTAGGCTATAGCCTTGGATTTTTCTTGATTTTTTTGAAAAAATAGATTTTCCTGAAAATTTCAGCATAGATATTTTTCCGCCTGTTGAACAGGAATCTGTGGTCAAAACCTTAAAATTCATGTAATTAGTCGAGTAATTAGCATATTAATATAATTATAATTAATATTAAGTATGTAATTAAGCGCTTAATTTTAAGAAATGCAGTATTATGACTCGATATTCTTAATCACTATATAGAATAGCATATATTCCCAGATTTTCATTAAAATCTGAAGAAGTTGAAAATCTGAGCAAAATATTATCCTAGGCTATAGCCTTGGATTTTTCTTGATTTTTTTGAAAAATAGATTTTCCTGAAAATTTCAGCATAGATATTTTTCCGCCTGTTGAACAGGAATCTGTGGTCAAAACCTTAAAATTCATGTAATTAGTCGAGTAATTAGCATATTAATATAATTATAATTAATATTAAGTATGTAATTAAGCGCTTAATTTTAAGAAATGCAGTATTATGACTCGATATTCTTAATCACTATATAGAATAGCACATATTCCCAGATTTTCATTAAAATCTGAAGAAGTTGAAAATATGAGCAAAATATTATCCTAGGCTATAGCCTTGGATTTTTCTTGATTTTTTTGAAAAATAGATTTTCCTGAAAATTTCAGCATAGATATTTTTCCGCCTGTTGAACAGGAATCTGTGGTCAAAACCTTAAAATTCATGTAATTAGTCGAGTAATTAGCATATTAATATAATTATAATTAATATTAAGTATGTAATTAAGCGCTTAATTTTAAGAAATGCAGTATTATGACTCGATATTCTTAATCACTATATAGAGTAGCAAATATTCCCAGATTTTCATTAAAATCTGAAGTTGAAAATATGAGCAAAATATTATCCTAGGCTATAGCCTTGGATTTTTCTTGATTTTTTTGAAAAAATAGATTTTCCTGTAAATTTCAGCATAGATATTTTTCCGCCTGTTGAACAGGAATCTGTGGTCAAAACCTTAAAATTCATGTAATTAGTCGAGTAATTAGCATATTAATATAATTATAATTAATATTAAGTATGTAATTAAGCGCTTAATTTTGAGAAATGCAGTATTGTGACTCGATATTCTTAATCACTCTATAGAATAGCACATATTCCCAGATTTTAATTAAAATCTGAAGAAGTTGAAAATATGAGTAAAATATTATCCTAGGGATTTTTCTTGATTTTTTTGAAAACATATATTTTCCTGTAAATTTCAGGATAGATATTTTTCCGCCTGTTGAACAGGAATCTGTGGTCAAAACCTTAAAATTCATGTAATTAGTCGAGTAATTAGCATATTAATATAATTATAATTAATATTAAATATGTAATTAAGCGCTTAATTTTAAGAAATGCAGTATTATGACTCGATATTCTTAATCACTATATAGAATAGCATATATTCCCAGATTTTCATTAAAATCTGAAGAAGTTCAAAATATGAGCAAAATATTATCCCAGGCTATAGCCTTGGATTTTTCTTGATTTTTTTGAAAAATAGATTTTCCTGAAAATTTCACCATAGATATTTTTCCGCCTGCTGAACAAGAATCTGTGGTCAAAACCTTAAAATTCATGTAATTAGTCGAGTAATTAGCATATTAATATAATTATAATTAATATTAAGTATGTAATTAAGCGCTTAATTTTGAGAAATGCAGTATTGTGACTCGATATTCTTAATCACTATATAGAATAGCACATATTCCCAGATTTTAATTAAAATCTGAAGAAGTTGAAAATCTGAGTAAAATATTATCCTAGGGATTTTTCTTGATTTTTTTGAAAAAATAGATTTTCCTGTAAATTTCAGCATAGATATTTTTCCGCCTGTTGAACAGGAATCTGTGGTCAAAACCTTAAAATTCATGTAATTAGTCGAGTAATTAGCATATTAATATAATTATAATTAATATTAAATATGTAATTAAGCGCTTAATTTTAAGAAATGCAGTATTATGACTCGATATTCTTAATCACTATATAGAATAGCATATATTCCCAGATTTTCATTAAAATCTGAAGAAGTTCAAAATATGAGCAAAATATTATCCCAGGCTATAGCCTTGGATTTTTCTTGATTTTTTTGAAAAATAGATTTTCCTGAAAATTTCAGCATAGATATTTTTCCGCCTGCTGAACAAGAATCTGTGGTCAAAACCTTAAAATTCATGTAATTAGTCGAGTAATTAGCATATTAATATAATTATAATTAATATTAAGTATGTAATTAAGCGCTTAATTTTGAGAAATGCAGTATTGTGACTCGATATTCTTAATCACTATATAGAATAGCACATATTCCCAGATTTTAATTAAAATCTGAAGAAGTTGAAAATATGAGTAAAATATTATCCTAGGCTATAGCCTGGGATTTTTCTTGATTTTTTTGAAAAAATAGATTTTCCTGTAAATTTCAGCATAGATATTTTTCCGCCTGTTGAACAGGAATCTGTGGTCAAAACCTTAAAATTCATGTAATTAGTCGAGTAATTAGCATATTAATATAATTATAATTAATATTAAATATGTAATTAAGCGCTTAATTTTAAGAAATGCAGTATTATGACTCGATATTCTTAATCACTATATAGAATAGCATATATTCCCAGATTTTCATTAAAATCTGAAGAAGTTCAAAATATGAGCAAAATATTATCCCAGGCTATAGCCTGGATTTTTCTTGATTTTTTTGAAAAATAGATTTTCCTGAAAATTTGAACAGGAATCTGTGGTCAAAACCTTAAAATTCATGTAATTAGTCGAGTAATTAGCATATTAATATAATTATAATTAATATTAAGTATGTAATTAAGCGCTTAATTTTGAGAAATGCAGTATTGTGACTCGATATTCTTAATCACTATATAGAATAGCACATATTCCCAGATTTTAATTAAAATCTGAAGAAGTTGAAAATCTGAGTAAAATATTATCCTAGGGATTTTTCTTGATTTTTTTGAAAAAATAGATTTTCCTGTAAATTTCATCATAGATATTTTTCCGCCTGTTGAACAGGAATCTGTGGTCAAAACCTTAAAATTCATGTAATTAGTCGAGTAATTAGCATATTAATATAATTATAATTAATATTAAATATGTAATTAAGCGCTTAATTTTAAGAAATGCAGTATTATGACTCGATATTCTTAATCACTATATAGAATAGCATATATTCCCAGATTTTCATTATAATCTGAAGAAGTTCAAAATATGAGCAAAATATCCCAGGATTTTTCTTGATGATTTTGAAAAATAGATTTTCCTGAAAATTTCACCACAGATGTTTTTCCGCCTGCTGAACAACAATCTGTTTTCAAAATCTTAAAATTCTTGTAATTACTCGAGTAATTAGAATATAATATAATTATAATTAATATTAAGTATGTAATTCAGCGCTTAATTTTGAGAATGCAGTATTGTGACTCGATATTCTTAATCACTTATAATAGAATATTCCCAGATTTTCATTAAATGAAGTAATCTGAGCAAATTATCCAGGTATAGCCGATTTGATTTTTGAAATAGATTCCTAAAATTCACATATTTTCGCTGTAGAATTGTGTCAAAACCTAATCATGTATGTCGAGTATGTATATATATTATAATTTAATAGTAATAAGCGCTTATTTTAATGCAGTTTTGACTCGAATTCTATCCTTATAGTACATATCCATTTATTAAAATCTGAAGTTAAAATTGAAAAATCAGGATTTTCTGATTTTTGAAATTTCCTGAAATTTCAATGATTTCCCTTTACAGAACTGTGCAACTAAAATCTATTGTGAGTATGTTTTATTTTATTTATTAATGAATTAAGCTAAAAATGAGATTGACTCGATATTCTTAATCACTTATAGAATAGCAATATTCCCAATTTCATTAAAATCTGAAGAAGTTAAAATATGAGCAAAAATATATATCCTGGATTTTTGATTTTTTTGAAAAATAGATTTCTGAAATTTCAATAGATTTTTCCGCTGTTAAGGAATCTGTGGTCAAACCTAAAATTCATGTAATTAGTCGAGTAATTAGCATATTATATAATTATAATTAATATTAATAGTAATTAAGCGCTTAATTTAGAAATGAAATTGTGACTCGATATTCTTATCACTATATAAATAGCAATATTCCCAGATTTTAATTAAAATCTGAAGAAGTTGAAAATCTGAGTAAAATATCCTAGGAGCTTTGGATTTTTGATTTTTTTGAAAAATAGATTTTCCTGAAAATTTCACCATAGATATTTTTCCGCCTGCTAAAGAAGAATCTGTGGTGAAAACCTTAAAATTAATATAATTAGTCGAGTAATTAGCATATCAATATAATTATAATTAATATTAAGTATGTAATTAAGCGCTTAATTTTAAGAAATGCAGTATTATGACTCGATATTCTTAATCACTATATAGAATAGTACATATTCCCAGATTTTCATTAAAATCTGAAGAAGTTGAAAATCTGAGCAAAATATTATCCTAGGATTTTTCTTGATTTTTTTTGAAAAAATAGATTTTACTGAAAATTTTAGCATAGATATTTTTCCGCCTGCTGAACAAGAATCTGTGGTCAAAACCTTAAAATTCATGTAATTAGTCGAGTAATTAGCATATTAATATAATTATAATTATATTAAGTATGTAATTAAGCGCTTAATTTTAAGAAATGCAGTATTATGACTCGATATTCTTAATCACTTATAGAATAGCATATATTCCCAGATTTTCATTAAAATCTGAAGTTGAAAATCTGAGCAAAATATTATCCTAGGCTATAGCCTTGGATTTTTCTTGATTTTTTTGAAAAATAGATTTTCCTGAAAATTTCAGCATAGATATTTTTCCGCCTGTTGAACAGGAATCTGTGGTCAAAACCTTAAAATTCATGTAATTAGTCGAGTAATTAGCATATTAATATAATTATAATTAATATTAAGTATGTAATTAAGCGCTTAATTTTGAGAAATGCAGTATTGTGACTCGATATTCTTAATCACTATATAGAATAGCACATATTCCCAGATTTTAATTAAAATCTGAAGAAGTTGAAAATATGAGTAAAATATTATCCAGGCTATAGGGATTTTTCTTGATTTTTTTGAAAACATAGATTTTCCTGTAAATTTCAGCATAGATATTTTTCCGCCTGTTGAACAGGAATCTGTGGTCAAAACCTTAAAATTCATGTAATTAGTCGAGTAATTAGCATATTAATATAATTATAATTAATATTAAGTATGTAATTAAGCGCTTAATTCTGAGAAATGCAGTATTGTGACTCGATATTCTTAATCACTATATAGAATAGCACATATTGCCAGATTTTAATTAAAATCTGAAGAGGTTGAAAATCTGAGTAAAATATTATCCTAGGATTTTTCTTGATTTTTTTGAAAAAATAGATTTTCCTGTAAATTTCAGCATAGATATTTTTCCGCCTGTTGAACAGGAATCTGTGGTCAAAACCTTAAAATTCATGTAATTAGTCGAGTAATTAGCATATTAATATAATTATAATTAATATTAAATATGTAATTAAGCGCTTAATTTTAAGAAATGCAGTATTATGACTCGATATTCTTAATTACTATATAGAATAGCATATATTCCCAAATTTTCATTATAATCTGAAGAAGTTCAAAATATGAGCAAAATATCCCAGGCTATAGCCTTGGATTTTTCTTGATGATTTTGAAAAATAGATTTTCCTGAAAATTTCACCATAGATATTTTTCCGCCTGTTGAACAGGAATCTGTGGTCAAAACCTTAAAATTCATGTAATTAGTCGAGTAATTAGCATATTAATATAATTATAATTAATATTAAATATGTAATTAAGCGCTTAATTTTAAGAAATGCAGTATTATGACTCGATATTCTTAATCACTATATAGAATAGCATATATTCCCAGATTTTCATTAAAATCTGAAGAAGTTCAAAATATGAGCAAAATATTATCCAGGCTATAGCCTTGGATTTTTCTTGATTTTTTTGAAAAATAGATTTTCCTGAAAATTTCAGCATAGATATTTTTCCGCCTGCTGAACAGGAATCTGTGGTCAAAACCTTAAAATTCATGTAATTAGTCGAGTAATTAGCATATTAATATAATTATAATTAATATTAAGTATGTAATTAAGCGCTTAATTTTGAGAAATGCAGTATTGTGACTCGATATTCTTAATCACTATATAGAATAGCACATATTCCCAGATTTTAATTAAAATCTGAAGAAGTTGAAAATCTGAGTAAAATATTATCCTAGGCTATAGCTTTGGATTTTTCTTGATTTTTTTGAAAAATAGATTTTCCTGAAAATTTCACCATAGATATTTTTGCGCCTGCTGAAGAAGAATCTGTGGTGAAAACCTTAAAATTAATATAATTAGTCGAGAAATTAGCATATCAATATAATTATAATTAATATTAAGTATGTAATTAAGCGCTTAATTTTAAGAAATGCAGTATTATGATTCGATATTCTTAATCACTATATAGAATAGCACATATTCCCAGGTTTTCATTAAAATCTGAAGAAGTTGAAAATCTGAGCAAAATATTATCCTAGGATTTTTCTTGATTTTTTTTGGAAAAATAGATTTTACTGAAAATTTAAGCATATATATTTTTCCGCCTGCTGAAGAAGAATCTGTGGTCAAAACCTTAAAATTCACGTAATTAGTCGAGTAATTAGCATATTAATATAATAATTAATGTTAAGTATGTAATTAAGCGCTTCATTTTAAGAAATGCAGTATTATGACTCGATATTCTTAATCACTGTATAGAATAGCATATATTCCCAGATTTTCATTAAAATCTGAAGAAGTTCAAAATCTGAGCAAAATATTATCCTTGGCTTATATATATAGCCTTGGATTTTTCTTGATTTTTTTGAAAATTAGATTTTCCTGAAAATTTCAGCATAGATATTTTTCCGCCTGTTGAACAGGAATCTGTGGTCAAAACCTTTAAATTCATGTAATTAGTCAAGTAATTAGCATATTAATGTAATTAAAATTAATATTAAATATGTAATTAAGCGCTTAATTTTAAGAAATGCAGTATTATGACTCGATATTCTTAGTCACTATATAGAATAGCACATATTCCCAGATTTTCATTAAAATCTGAAGAAGTTTAAAATCTGAGCTAAATATTATCCAAGCCTTAGATTTTTCTTGATTTTTTTTGAAATAAATTTTCCTGAAAATTTCAGCATAGATATTTTTCCGCCTGCTGAACAAGAATCTGTGGTCAAAACCTTAAAATTCATGTAATTAGTCGAGTAATTAGCATATTAATATAATTACAATTAATATTATGTAATTAAGCGCTTAATTTTAAGAAATGCAGTATTTTGACTCGATATTCTTAATCACTATATAGAATAGCATATATTCCCAGATTTTCATTAAATTCTGAAGAGGTTGAAAATCTGAGCAAAATTATCCAAGGCTTGGATTTTTCTTGATTTTTTGAAAAAATAGATTTTCCTGAAAATTTCAGCATAGATGCTTTCATGCCTGCTGAATAAGATTCGGTGGTTAAAACCTGAAAATTCATGTAATTAGTTGAGTAATTAGCATATTAATATAATTATAATTAATATTAAGTATGTAATTAAGCACTTAATTTTACGAAATGCAGTATTTTGACTCGATATTCTTAATCACTATATAGAAGAGCATATATTCCCAGATTTTCATTAAAATCTAAAAAGTTGAAAATCTGAGCAAAATATTATCCTAGGATATAGACTTGGGATTTTTCTTGATTTTTTTTTGAAAAAATAGATTTTCTTGAAAATTTCAGCATAGATATTTTTACGCCTGCTGAACAGGAATCTGTGGTGAAAACCTTAAAATTCATGTACTTAGTCGTGTAACTAGCATAGTAATATGATTATAATTAAAATTAAGTATGTAATTAAGCGCTTAATTTTAAGAAATGCAGTATTTTGACTCGATATTCTTAATCACTATATAGAATAGCACATATTCCCAGATTTTCATTAAAATCTGAAGAAGTTGATAAAATAGATTTTCCTGAAAATTTCAGCTTTGATATTTTTACATTTGCTGAATACGAAAATTTGGCCAAACTTTATATTATCTAAGACTTGGATTTTTCTTTATTATTTTGAAAAAATAGATTTTCTTGAAAATTTCACCATAGATATTTTTCCGCCTGCTGAACAAGAATCTGTGGTCAAAACCTTAAAATTCATGTAATTAATTGAGTAATTAGCATAATATTATCATAATTAATATTAAGTATGTAATTAAGCGCTTACTTTTACGAAATGCAGTATTTTTACTTTATATTCTTAATCACTATATAGAATAGCACATATTCCCAGATTTTCATTAAAATCTGAAGTTGAAGATCTTGATTTTTTTGAAAAAATAGATTTCCCTGAAAATTTCAGAATAGATGCTTTAACGTTTGCTGAATACGACTCTGTGGTCAAAACCTGAAAATTCATGTAATCAGTTGAGTAATTAGTATATTAATATAATTATAATTAATATTAAGTATGTAATTAATCGCTTGATTTTACGAAATGCAGTATTTTCACTCGATATTCTTATTCACTATATAGAATAGCACATATTCCCAGATTTTCATTAAAATCTGAAGAAGTTGAAAAAGTAGATTTTCCTGAAAATTTCAGCTTAGATGTTTTTACGTTTGCTGAATACGAATCTTTGGCCAAACTTGAAAATTCGTATAATTAGTTGAGTAATTAGCATATTAATATAATTATAATTAATATCAAGTATGTAATTAAGCGCTTAATTTTATGAAATGCAATATTTTGACTCGATATTCTTAATCACTATGTAGAATAGCACATATTCCAAGATTTTCATTAAAATCTGAAGAAGTTGAAAATCTGAGCAAAATATTGTTCTTGATTTTTTTGAAAAAATAGATTTTCCTGAAAATTGCAGCATAGATATTCTTACGCCTGCTGAATAAGAATCTGTGGTGAAAACCTTAAAATTCATGTAATTAGTCGAGTAATTAGCATATCAATATAATTATAATTAAAATTAAGTATGTAATTAAGCGCTTAATTAAGCGCCACTGTTTTCGGGCATTCTGTTGGCGAATTTGATGACCACGGACGGAAGGTCTTGGAACTAAGGTTTGTCATTTTCTGTGAATATAAGCAATACGTGTAGTGTGGCTTGTTATTTTCTATGATGGCTGAGATAGTAAAACACACAAAACAGGATTCTATTTTCCTGCTGGTTATCTCTCATTACGTCATCCGTATGGATTGTTTTGCCGCTTATTTTGTTTTTTTCTCTCTCCTCAAAAACTACATCCGTGTATGGTTGCAGAAAAATTATCCACAACAATCTGTGGGGGAAAAAAATCATATTCTTGCGGTGCCAAAAAGTCTTTGATAGACAACGAGAATCTTAATTCAGAACATATCCTAAAGGAGTCTTTACACGACTGTGGTCTACAGTCTTGATTCATCGTCACAACTCAAGAGTGGGCCGTTTTGATAACTGTTTCTTTCCCATCACCTCGACGCTTTAGAGCTCTCTACCCTCTCATGTCCCTCCCAGTGAATATGACCTGGCACTCTTTTTAGAAGACAGGTTTTTCACTTCCAAAATTCGTAAATACTTCTCGGTATCTATTTCTTTTATCCCTCATTATTTTCAATAAGGGCCGGCCCTAACGTGGACTTTTGTCCTTGAAAGGAGCTTCCACCGTAATAGGAAATTGACACGTGTTGCAATGGAAATTCATTGTAACAGAACACCAAGCCCATTGGCAAAGACTGCTGATGAACCTCCACATATCGCATATCTTTCTCAGGTTATTCGAAATTTGTGACCGAGACAACAGATCTTCAGGAGCTTCCTTATCATTTCTCAGCATTAGGTTAAACCACTACGCTAACTACTAACCATTATAACCAGCTTTGTTGACTATGATTTCACGCTCGAAACAGCCTGAATTCGAATTCTGAGCGCGGCAATTGGCTCACAAGCAACCCAGCTGTTTATCCTCCCCTGGAGGTTAGCTAATTCCTTTATAAGACAGTATGCTGGATTTGCTCACGACATCCTTCAAGGAGCTCTTACAGCTTCAAGACTGTATTACTTCCAATAGCAGGGAGGGAATGGATTTCAAAGCTTTGGAGTGAGAAGTTCTTACCCGTTGCATATCATCTATATGATCATAAAACCTGCACGTTATCTGCAGTCATATTATCTGTACAATTAGGATACCATGTGCGGTGTGCTATTGTATGCCATTCACATTTCTTTGCAGCACTTTGTCTAACGTAGCCATTTTCATACTTTGAATAATGCCAACGTCTCCTCAGATCACATGCTACCGCTATATGTATCTAATCAATCAGGGATTAAAAAGCACATTCTACGCTCTGTCTTTTGTCTTAAAGTCATAATCAACATTTGCATTCAATTATCAAACTGCATCAATAATTGTAACTGACAAATTTCTCTTACTTATAACAGTGGATCAGAATTCTTGCTTCTTTGTGAAATTCTGAGCGTTGATGGGAAACTGTGGAGTTACTTGATGAAATGAACCTTTAAAAGAGCCCCCCCCCCTCCCCCAAGTTCACTCAACTCAAGCTAATTTATTCGCATAAACATCACTCTGGTGTTGAAGAAGCATATAAACAGCAAACTTTCAGAGCAAATCTCCATGACAATAGCTTTGCACACTGGCTTTAAGGAAGCGTAATAGAATTTTTCCCACCGTGTAAAGTGGTTGATGGCGATCATTGGTATGTGTTTAACCTTAAGATCAGTTGACCTGCCTTTGAAACTCGCACTGACATAAATCAGACAGTTGGTATATAGACTGTGTGATCACTAACAGTCATCATCGTTATGTCTCTATCTCTCTCATTTTAGATTTTCGTGTTCAGAATGTTCACAGTGTTCAAAGTTATGTACACTTCACACTATAGTGTCTGAACCCACTAGAGTATTTTCTATGAGATCTGACGCACATTTTGACCACTGTCGATAAATTTCTTGGGTTTTTACGCTCCGATCTTCCCGCCTTAACCATTTCATAGATTGCTTCATGGCAAACTATCTATTTCATTTTTTCCATCCAGAGAGTGAAACATATGAATCCCTATGAAAGGCTGAAAGAACTCGAACTGTACAGCCTAGAAAGAAGAGGAGAAAGATACATGATAATATATACATGGCAAGAAACTGAAAGGATAAAGGAAACTGTAATGAACATAAAAAAAATAGTTTAAGTCAGCGAGAATGCCATGATATGTAGCAAAAACATATCAGACAAAAAACATAGAAGAGCTCAGCGGAAAACTGATACAACCAAGGAAATAAGTAATATGCAAGGAACAATAACACAAACATTAGAAAAAAAAGAAATCTTTATATATGGTTGAGATCAGTACCAGTTGAGCCTAGGATGTAAAACAACATAATGGGCATGACAGCAGAGAGAAACCAGCATTATTCATCAGGCATTATGTGCGATAAGGCGGTAAATGCTCTGCTTTAGCCTGCCTGAAGAGAATATCTCGTCGTAAGTACTCGTAAATAGATGGGCACTCTCTCTCTCTCTCTCTCTCTCTCTCTCTCTCTCTCTCTCTCTCTCTCTCTCTCTCTCTCTCTCTCTCTCTCAGGTGCCTGGGAGAGAGAGAGAGAGAGAGAGAGAGAGAGAGAGAGAGAGAGAGAGAGAGAGAGAGAGAGAGAGAGAGAATTAAAGCCGCCATTCATCTCTCTCCAGTTATCCTTTAAGGAGGTCCACTCAACTGCAAACCGAGCCCCTCTGTGCAGCAGTTTGTGTCAGCGGTATTTCACTGTATAACTGTAAAGTACCAACCCTTGGTAAGGGATCAGCGGCCCGTCACTGAACTCGAGCCATATTCCCAGACATAGACACCCCTGGGTTAACTCGAGCCGAGTTAAAAGCTCTGAGCTGGCACTACTGTAGTGCTTTACCCCCCCCCCCCAGCCAAAGTTAGTATCTATTATTCTACACCAGAGGATGGATGTACAGCTGGGTGAGCCATGCGCCGTCTGCCCGCGCTGAGGATCAAACCCGTGCCATTAAATTAGCAGTCAATAACGCCAATTACAAAGACCACCAAGGTACCTATTTTGGTGTGTGTGTGTGTGTGTGTGTGTGTGTGTGTGTGTGTGTGTGTGTGTGTGTGTGTGTGTGTGTGCAGCGATTAGGAATCGGGCCAGGTCCGTTTGGCTGGACCACAGGTCATAACTTCCTCACCGCATCTCTTCTCAGTACTCCCCGACGCACCCACCCTTAACCAATCCCTTTTCTTCTTCTGAACCATCTTGTGCTGGCCTCCCCCTTCAACCTGCCGCTCATTCTTTCATCTCCACCTCTCATATGTCTCTACCTATACACTCTATCCGCCTATAATTCGCACTTCACCATATCTCCCTTACCTCTTAACAAGCTCTTCCTTCACGACTTCAGATGAACCCTCATCACATCCTTACCTTTGTTTAGCATGAGCCACCCTGTTCCTTCTCCCTTCCCTGGTGCATCTCCTCTCATCTTGATCCTCCAGCCACTGACAGGCTTCCCTACCATCAACAGAGATAACCCTACCTTATCGTCATTGCGCTAGCCTGCAGCTTATTCCTTCTCCTGCTTCCTACTCCCCATCACAACATCGATTCGCTTCCCTTTACTGTCCATCAGCAGATCAATGTCGTCCCCTGGTGCAAGAGGATATTCTATAAATTCCGAGGCTCTGTTTGGGAAGCGGTGCATCCGCTTTCCCCACAGAAGTTGATGGTAACAACACCATCGTTCCCAAAGTTACTGTTCCTCGTCCCCTGTGATGAAGGCAATATTCTGCCGTGACCATCTCCGCACCAGATGACGTTGGTTACGTCTGGGATGGCCAGTGTTGTGGCTGAGAGTGCAATATAACCTTAGTGGTATTGTTTGAAGGTGAATAAGACCTTCTAATGAAATTATAAATAATTCATACAACCAAGAAAGCGAGTCTTGGTGTTGGCATACGTTTGTATATGCTCACGTTTGTGTTTCTGTGTGGTCGTTTGTGTATGTCCGTGTGTATGTATATATTAGTGTGTGCATATATGTGTATACATATATGTGTGTGTGTGTGAGTGTCTTTACAGCGTGTACATACCTCTATATGTATATGTAAGTCTGAGCCCGCGTGTGCGTTTGTATTTCTGACTTCTTTGAGGGTCATTAAGGCCTGTGATTAATGATCAAATTTTAAGACTGTGAAATTATTCGTTTCGTATTTATCAGGTATAAGTCTGCTAAGTGAAGCAATATGAGATATTCTCTATGATTATTTAAAGTATAGCAGCAGCTTTTCATTAGGATGTATTACGAAAAGAAATTTTTTTTAGGGGGGTTAGAAAATAACCTGAACTGTGATCTGCAATTTCTAGTCTTTTTGGAAAGGTACTAGACTTGCTTGAAAACTTCAGTATAAAAACATTTTTCGTGCTGAATTTGAATTTGGGGTTGATATTTTGCTTGGGGATCATCAAGGCCTGTAATGAATGATTACATCTTAAGACTGTCATTATTCGTTTAGTATTCATTAGGTATTTATCAGCTAGAAGAAGCGTTTTCCATGATTATTTTTATTGTAGAAGTGTTTCATTACGTTGTATTACAGTTTTGAAAGGCAAAACTTTTGGGCATAAATATACCCTGAACTATACTACCTGCATTTTTTTTATATTCGATGGGTACTGGATTTCCATGAAAACAGCAGTACATGGCCCATTGAGGAAGCATTATGAGATATTCTCCGTGATTATTTCAAGTGCAGAAACATTTCCTTAAATCATATCACGGCTTTAAAAAGAAAATATTTGAGACTGAAAAATCTGCAATTTTTTATGTTTTTAGAAGGGTACCATATTTCCTTGAAAACCTTAGTATTACGACGGTTTTTCCATGTTGAACACGAGTCGGGCTAAGAAAATGCACTAATCGGATGGTAGTAAATCTACTTATCTCTTCTTTCACTCTATCTCTAGTCTTGCCGCAGCTTCCTCATTAAACTCAGACTTGGACGCCTCGAAGCTTTTGGACTCTCAAACTTCTCATTTCCTTCCCAATGCCTATGACCTGGCTCACTGTAAAAGACAGATTTTCCACTTCCTCCAAAATTCGTGAATATTTTTTCCTTTTCTCTGCTTTCTCCCCTTTCATAATCCACTGTATGAATGAAGAACTGTACTTAACCAGAGAGTGATGACGTATGTTTCATGAAACATTACATGGGGCAGTTACCATACGTAAACCATGAGCCACAGAAAGTAATCACCGATTTGGTGACGCGCCTCACAAGAAAGGACTCATGGCAATCTGGCTAAGATGGGTGACTGCTTTTGTTTTATGTTTACAAAACAAACTGGAGAAAATCCTGGAAAAAAAAAAATCCTTCACATTCGCGAAAAAATGTATTTACTTCTTGCGGGACATAGGGCCATGTAAACATCATCAACTGGTTGGAGCAGTTTGCACAGCAGAGGTCAGGAGGATATTGGCCGCGAAAAAATATAGCCTCACCCGATCGTCCAACGGTAGTTTTCTAAGTGATGAAAGCTGATCTTACGTTTCTGACCTTCGATCTCGTAATATTACGACGAATTTGATGATTTGCGATACACCTTTACGTGAACTATTGAGACAGAGATTACCGGATATCTTTTTTTTTTTTTTCGTTTTAGCCTCGTGAAAGATTCCGGCGGAAATAAATATCCATCACTAATGAAAGCTATCAACACACACACACACACACACACACACACACACACAGACGCACACACACAAAAGAGGACGAAATATAGGTCTAGTCCTAGAATGAAATGATTTCGTATATCAAGACGTTAGCAGATCGTAAAGTGTTGAGAATGTGTATGAAGTTCATCCACCGAAATGTGAATAACCATTCAAACAAGAGATGAAAGAGAACCCCTGTCACCTTATCGGTGGGTGCTTACTTTAGAAAAAGAGGAGTTATAAGTAAAAGTATGATTCAGCACAGCAAAAGTGGCCAAGTTTCTGTAACACTCGTGTGCATATTGGTGAATGTCGGTGAAAATGTATATACAGATACAGAAAGGAGTGCAATGGGTAAACGTGCGTTTATGTGAATCTGTTTAGTTTTGGTGAATGTAGTTGTGAAGATAAAGGTTTAGTGGTGATGTTGGTGTAGTGAAGATGAAGACTGAAGATGGACTTTAACCGATAAAGGTCAAAGGATTGATGCGCTGAGGGTGTAACGAAGATGAGATATACTGGAGATGAAGGTGTAGTAGATGACTGTGTGTGTGTGTGTGTGTGTGTGTGTGTGTGTGTGTAATGAAGACACTATAATGCATATGAGGCTTCCGTCGTGAACACAATGGTGACTGAACGCATCTGAGAGAGACATATTGCCTTCGTTTAAGAGTGTTGGTGATTCTAGTGCACTTGAGTCTTCAAAGGCCAAAGAAAGTAACGTTGGTGTCAGAATAGGGTTTACCTCCGCTTTTGGTATTAATGAATCCACTTCCCACGTAGTGCAACGGGTATTACCAACAGGGGATTACTAAAGAGTGAGGGCAAAATGGGCTCCTTGGTCCAGTATAGCGAGAGATACCTGAATGATAGAAGGTAAGAGAGGCTTTACACGTGGATAACTTTTAATCCTTATCATCACAGAAAAAAAAATCACCTTAAGCTATGGTAAAGCAGCGGTTTTCTTTATTCTCAAAATTTCTGTTTTCTACACATCTACCCACTTTGCATGTTAATCCTGCCTTTATGTACCTATTACAGGCATTATTTTTTTCCCAAAATTTCTTTATGAATTCCTTCTGTTTATATTGGAAGACGTTATCGCTTAGTTATAATACTGGCCGTTATTACAGCACCTTCACGCACGCCATTATAATTTCACCGGGGATAATGAGGCGTAAAAGCTTCGTAAATGTGGATAAGACATTAGTTAGCAGAGGTCGGAGGTCGCATCCCAAACCCTCAGCAACCAAGGGAATGAAGGTTCACCCAAGGATGAGAGCTGGTGTAGCATCTGAACATGCAGTTCCCCTAAAAAGCCCATTACAGTGAGGAGAGAATAAATATTACACACTTGACAATACTCTAACCACGGGTTAGAGTATTGAAATATAAAACTTGATACCATGTCACCTCAAATCAACTTGTGTTGAAGGGGATACTGTTTGTTGTGTGTGAAACCAGTTAAGATGATGTAAGTCGTTCTTTACAAACTAACACACAGTTTAACTCTGTTATTTGGACTAGCCTCTTCGGAACTTCATTCACTCTCGTTTTCGAAGTTTCCATCACTTTGGGGGGGGGCTCGAGTGGCCGGGCGTAGTCCACACAAACATTAACCATAACTCAAACCCTCTCGGGCTACCCCTTTACGTGTCCTCAACCCTCTGCATGGAATTTCTCTCTCCCAGCCCCCACCCCAACCTTTAATCCTAGTTCTGCTTGTTTTAATCAGACGACACAGTCTGTCGCCAAGATGATTCCCGGAGCGACAAACAAATCCTATGAAAGCCGAAGAACGACTTGAATATATTCAGTTTAGGAAGACAATGTAAAGGGGAGATTTGATACAGGCATTTAGAATTATCAAAGGCTTCGACAATCTCGATCTAACGGCTTACATAGGCATAGATTCGTCCGATTTCATTCGTTGTAATGGTTACGAACTCGTGGGCAAACGCTTTACCTCGAATGAGGCGAAATATTTTTTCTTAAACAGGATTGTGAACATATGAAAGTAGTACCATAGATACGTTAAAGAACAGAAGATAAATATTTCGTTTCATATCCCCGACTGACATGAGTTGCGCCTCCTTAGCCACATGAAAAGTTTATATTAATATATCTTTAAAATGCACGTATTTCTACTCTTACCACACTGATCTATAATTTTCATATATCTCTCACTATCGCAGTCTCCATGAGACCCAATGGTCTGTTGCTGTTTGAATTCCTCTGTATCTTTGCTTACCTCTCTTTCTCGCTACTTCTTTATCGTATCTTGGTACAGTTTTTCGTTTTTTACGAGAGTTTATCAACTTTTTACGAGAGTTTATCGACGTCGTTTTTCAAGGCTTTATGCCACACAGATGTTGGGGATCACTGGTGACCTACCATACTTTATAATGGCTGACCTAAAGCATGTTCATTGTCCATTGTTTAATTAGCAACGTGCTCCAGCCATCGCCTTCAGCAGGGGCTTCCAAGCTCACTATATACCCTTCCTTCCTTTTCCATTGCCTTCTGTTCCTCATGATCGAGCGTCTCCTCAGGGAAGCGGTCTGGCGCCATCTTTGTCTGGAGATTGAGGCATGTTCACGATGGAAGGATTCGCCCTTCAGTTTGCAGCTTGGGCGACACCATTCTTCCGGGTCCGCTTTGTCTTCTCAGACGTCATATATATCATGTTCAGCTCCTGTTGATTTTACGGTCGGCGAGCTGCACCAGTCAGCCGTATGATAGTTCATAACATCAGTTATTTTTATCCACACACTACAGCGTCCTCCCTTTTACATTACAAGCCCCAATTATTCCTTAAGGTTGTGGGATTATCCACGAGCAAATATGCTCAGACTAAGCTGAATCTACGTTTGGATAGTTACCTCCTCTGTTTGCATTAATCTAACCGCTCTTGTGGATTCGCTGACAGTTGAGGAAAGCGTTCCATGGCTCGACCGACGCTCCAAGGATTGTCAACTGGACTTCGTTGAGGTACAACAGTTCAATGTGCTGTCTTGACCAAGACCGTCTGATGATTGCTTTTGTGTGTTTTCTTCTTTTTTTCTTGGGGGGGGGGGGGGCAGTAGTCTATTATGTACTTTCTCTTGTTACCATCTTGCCACCATTACAAACATACTATAGTAAGTAGCATGACAATATCATCTTTTAGTTGTTCTCTTTCTTGACTCTGAGCTTGCATCAGACCGTTATTCGCTTAAGTGAGTAGTGGCGATCAAGTATACACACACACACACACACACACACACACACACACACAAAGGATCACAATTGAGCGCGTGATCAAGTATATTCCTATGAGTCCACGGTGAAATTAAACACGATGAGTTCCGAAATGCACTTTCATGTAATAGTCACATCATCAGGGGTGATACAAGAAAGAAATATAAGTCAGCTGATATACAATGAATAGACGTAGCTAGGACGCCATTTGGTAAACAAGTGACTTTCCGAATGGAAGTCGGGTGCGTTCGAGTCTGGCATCAAGCGTATCATAGACTTGTATGGGAAAGAAGGGGAACTGTTTACAAATTTTATCAACAATAAAGCTATCCAATTTGTACAAACCTTCGCTAACATTGATATTACAATTTTTTGTGTATATGATAACGGACGATTGTGATATTTCTCGTGGTACAGAAGTTAGTTAATAACTGAGATGGAATTAATCCACTCAATACAATGATCATAATTTTTAACATGATTCTTGTCTTGTTCTTATACTATATGTTGCTTAAGTCTAACAGAAAGATCCTTACCAGTCTGCCCAACATTAAACTTATCACAATTTCTACATGGCACTCTATAGATGCATCCTGCAGAACTTTCTGATGAGTTCCTGATTAAGATATTCTTTATAATATTGTTGTTGCTGGAGGCAGCATTTACATGATAGGATTTAAGCAACATGGGAAGTAAGAAAACAATTATTAGTACAGGGGAGAACTAAAAGATTCTTGGTGTCAAGGGAGGCTTGGGTTCAACTCTACAGAGTTGAACCCAAACCTCCCCTTACATAAAACTAGGGGAACACTAAAAGAGATACAAAGTAGCAATATCATGAAGGGTTAATCACTAAATACACCAAGTTAAGCCAAGTGTGACCGTTTTTGTCCGGATGTGGATTTGAGGTCAGAGAAAAGGCTCGTCTGATTCTATCTGACCTTCGTAACCAACGACCGGGTTGGTTCAGTGACGCGTTCCTCCTGTCCAAAAATGGCTGAGTTGGTGGTCGTTTGTTTGGAAGTTGATGATAGGTGCTTTCTCTCTGATGCGAATGGCTTCCAACATCTGTAATCTCCTCCAATCACTGCAACTAGTAATGATTTTGATGTTATGCACTATAATCTCCCTCGTTAGTTTCGTTTCATGCTTTTGTGAAATACGTAACGTACGAGAAATGAACAAGGAATACTTCCTTTAGATCGCTATTTGGCATAAAAACCAACAAACCTTTGTTGTGACCGTCCGCCTAATATGTCAAATCTATAAGCAAGAACATCCTCTTAAAATTACCGTATTTAAGGATGAAAAGATTTTTTCCTTTTTTCTATTTCTTCTTACCTATATGACTAAAACATCCTCCAAAGGAAAGGAATAAAAAAAAATGACAATGATGCCGTAACGGTTTAGCTAGATGACAACTTCAGCAACAGTGTAACAGAAGTGCCTCTTTATTACCACTATAACAGAAGTGTTTGTAACGGCCCGTATGATCGACACTTTTTGATATATCACCGTTGTATTGGCTTTTGTTTATCTTAATTTGTGACAAAGGATCCAGTCATTTACAGAGGTGCTCAGTTACTCAAGGCCTTGAATTAGTGATGAGAAGGTAACAGTAACCGAAAGAGAATGAAATGCGAAAACAGTTGCAAAAAATGAAAGGATAAGTGTATGGCTTACATTGAAAACATGAAACAAATGCAGGATGGTATCGCAGATTTATTGGAATGAACAGTACTATCAGGATCCCAACAGGGAAGGTAAAAGAAAAAAAAAAAAAGATCACGTATCACTTAAAAATATGACATCAGTACGACATCATATGACTGTGTGCATCACTGTAACAGATGTGTTGATGTGAATCATTTGTAACGAACTGATGAGACGCCACTGAATCTGATATACTGGGTCCGTTTTCATATAACACGTACGTGGTTTTAATGCCACTAAAACATAGATATTGGCAATATTTGTGCTTATCGTACGCTACAGGCTACAGAGGCCCTCTTACATTCCACTTGCACCTTGCCAGCGACCGTGAACCCTTTCACTACCATCTCTAGCGTCAAACGCAAACTTTACACTTTGACTCAGACTGGCTGGTGGTAAAGATTGCAAATACATAATTAACTGGTTGCATCATTTTTTATCATGCTTGAATGTCAGTATATACTACCACTAACAGACAGTAGCTCCGTACCAAAAAGATATTGCAACAGAAGCTCATATCTCTCCCGTTATTCGTGTTTTATTGGCATCTGAATGTGCGGAGACTTCATTTCAGCAGAGACACTAAGTAGACATTACAGTAGCCCTGCAAAGATATCACCGTTTTCTCATATGAGGTAAACCAGTACACTCACCAGTCTTGACGCCCACATGCAGGGCAGGCTTTACACACTCAGACACACGAAGCTTCACGTTTCCAAACATGATTAACCATAAGCATCCACTTACGCGAGCCTCCAGACGTATGAACCCAGGAAGCTGTACACATTACCAATAACGAGGGTTTCCATATCAACACGCGCAAGGCTTCACTCACCCGTGGGAATCAGATATTCATATCCACACAAACGAAGCTATTTCACCATCCCTAACGAGACTTTGACAGATCGTTTCATGAGGTTTTACCTTCCCACAAAAAAGTAAACTTTGCAGATTCTTACGATATAGGAATTATAGATGCAGACGATAAGAGGTAACACGCAACAATAAAGGGAAGGTTTCGTATGTACTACGGAATCAGGCTTAACACATCCACGCACCGGAATCAATATACATCAGCACAAATATTCATACACACATAAATATCGACAGCTGAATGTCAGACAAAGCAAAACTTAGTGTCATCAGTGTGTGGACCAGTCTTTCACTCATTAAATGGTCATGGCAGTGTCAACATTAACCTAAAGAAAATCTGAAGTTGTAGTAGGGATGATCTTCATTCCGACACGCAACAGACTTGACCAAGCGAAACTCCACTGGCTTTTTCAGGGATCTCCAAGTCCTGATTAACGGAGACAACATATAGCTCAAAACAACTGACATTTAGTGCAGTTGTTTTCCTCGTTTTATTTGTCCACAATATATCTTTTGATCCATTGATCCTGTAGTGCCCGATGTCAGTAGTAGTGTGAGATACTGATCTTCATATCAAAAGATGATAGACGCCGAAAGCTCAATCAATTCTGATATTATAATGATTAGCTTTTCGTGGTATTCTGTTCTAAACTTCATTAGCGACTGGAAAAAGCATTTTTCCTTCAGCTCAGCACCCTGTAACTTCATCCATTCATCATATTCTCCAAACGTTTTATGGCTTACGAAGCCTTCAATTTCCTATGGCAAAAAGTATTCTCAGTTATTTTGATGTTACAAGAAGATTCTAATATCAGATTTAAATTTGGTTAACCAAAAACTTATCCCAGCGAAATAATCTGTTGTAAATGTCGAAATCTCTTGAGCCTGTTTCATAGATTCGGATAGCATTTATCTTTCCAGATTCGTTGACAGTCCAGTATATAACAATAACAGTTCAAGGCCTGAACATGACCCATAGAGCTCAAATGGACGCGAATCCAAAGAAGGATACTTGATTAAAAGTTTAGAATGAACGAAAGAAAAAATTATCCATGTTCTTCGTTCAAAGTAGGGATTCCATCAAGAGTAGTCATTGATGTGCGGGGTCCGGGGAAGGAGGCTTGAGTCGCCATGGAACATGATAGTCAGTATCGGGAAGATACATTGGCTAACTTTATTACACGGATGTTAACTGTCTGCCATCTGGTACACTGCTGTGCAATTTGTCACTGTCTTTTAGGTTCATAAGTCAACATAGACGTAGTTACTGTTTGATAAATGTTTCGACAGCATTCAGCGAGTTATTGATATTGTGCGTAGTGTCAGTATGGATTATAAGTTAGTATTTGAAAGGCTGACGTGACCTGCTGTGTTGTGTTAATACTTATTGAGTCTGTGTTTGAAAGGCCGACATGAACTGAGCTATAGTGTCTGCCAAGTGTTATATTAATCTAAAGTCTGTCACTGCTTACTCTTGAGTTCTGTTGATATTTGACTTCACCTCTAGTGTAACTTCTGTCTACGTGGATTCATTCTCTCTCTGCTGAGTATTGTGTTGATATGTACTTGATTTCTGTATACTGTATGTTCTTCCTTCTGTAGACTGTCTGCCGAATGTTGTAGTATAAAGTAACCCTCAGCTATTTGTTATGTATGGGCACTTGTTATATCCCTCTCTCGCGCTTTGTCATTGGTATTTGTTGTCTTAATGCTCACTCAATCCCTGTCATATAACGTGTTAATTTGCACTTAGTCACTGTTATATGTTGTGTTAATGTAAACATAGTCACTAGTATCGCTGTGTTGGCGTCACTGGTATTTGATGTATTGATATGCACTTGGTCATTGTTGTATGATATGTTATGATACACTTAGTCACTCTTTATGCTGATGACTGTCTGTTGTGTGCGTACATTTTTCCACTGTCTTGTGAGTGCTCTGTAAGTGTGCACTTAGTCTCTGTTCATTGCTGGGGGCTCCTTTGCTCTCGGTCACTGGCCGATGGATGTCTGACTGGTTGGCGTTTAGTGTCTGTTAAATGTTGGGTTTGAATTCGGACACATTTAGTACGTCTGGGTTGTTAGGATGGCTCCTTTGATCCATTTGATGGATACTCGTACGGAAAGTCAGGATGTCAGTCGGCTGCAGACGTGTTTGACCTCAGTTTTACGTCACACTCATGGTTTTATAGAGAAAAAGCACCATCATTACTTGATGACAGCTCACATGATGATTTATTGAAACCCTTTTTTTATGAAGAGTAAGATGACGTCATGTCCTTGGTCTCATTATATCTACACTACCACTACCTTGACACATACTCCATTATTTCAATTCTTTGTTCATTTTTCTCGTTAAACGTCTTTTTCATATTTTTGCTTCGGACGTTTTTAGGAGACTACCAACCACTTCAGCAATTAAGGAGACTTTATCATTTATAATTTTCCTCAAACAAACTGCTTTTATGGTCCAACTTCTGCCATTAGCTTCTGGAATCTAAGAGTAAGTCGCGAAAGGAGCTCACCATCTCTCAGTCTCTTGTCCTCTCTTTCCATCTTTATCACCACTTCTTCAGCAAGTGATGTCTCGAAGAAGCCCATGATATAATGGGAGGTTAGAGTAGGTGTATAAAAGCATAATCATGTCATCTACATCTGAGGGACGGATCTCCTTACGTATGCTTGCGGCAATTCACCACCTGAGTGGCAGCTACTTTCCTGGTAAGGTTGCCTATCAAGTGTTTTGGGGAAGGACATCAGGGAGGACGCCTGGTGTCGAGAGGAAGCAGATGGCTGCAAAAACACCATTAGGCCAGAAATTAACGAGAAATTGCTCTGGTAATGAGCTCCTTCCCGTGGGTAGGGATGCAATCAGCTGCCGCCTCTCACTTAGTTGGCACTTGACTGAGCTCAATACCAGCGGCAGGTGTATATATATATATATATATATATATATATATATATATATATATATATATATATATATATATATATATATATATTCTCAAGAATATACTTGATCACGCGCAAAATTGTGATCCTTTCCAATATATATATATATATATATATATATATATATATATAATCACTATACAACTGGCCCTCTGAAAATGTGGTAATACGCGTAAACGCTCAGGTCTCTTGTGTTTCGTTTTTCTAGTAGAATTTCTGCACTTATAAATTCGCATATATTTTCTGCATCATATAGATAGAAAGATGATAAATGAATACAGAATAGGAGTAATGACTGGAGGGACTCCAAGTTAACCAAATCATGAGTATATCTGTGTTCAGTGGTCTTGTGATTTTTTATAGAGTGAATGATCCTTTGGCACTTGGAGATTGATGAAAAAAGACTCGAGAACCTTGTAAGTGGAAACGGAGGAGCAGTTTAGTTTAGTGTGTATAGATAATTTAAGGAAGTTAGTCAATTACGTGAAAGAAGTTTCCAGTGTGACTGAGATTCACACAGTGAATGAAAGACGTTTGAGTAGTCGTGGTTCGCTGGAATGGACGAGCGGGTAACTGGACGAGCGGGTAACAACACTCTCAATTGGAGTGAATAAGTAAGACTTTTTGAAGTGGTTGATGGAAGAGGAGTTCCGATATACTGAGTTAGTTACATCAGGGATAGAGAAGGGAAGGGGCAGCTACGGTTCGAATAGCACGGTGAGGTGCAGGATGGGTTGAAGGTCATATGAGTTAGTGAGGTGAGGAAGTGCCTCAGGGCACTGTGAATGGTGAAGGGAAGTAGTGGCTGGTGAGATGGAAGGTTTGCTTTCATGATGATTTAGGGTAATATGCTGCACATCTCTCTCTCTCTCTCTCTCTCTCTCTCTCTCTCTCTCTCTCTCTCTCTCTCTCTCTCTCTCTCCAGAATGCTGAATCGAGCCTAGCTTGACGCATGGCTAATCGATGATACTCCCGTTAGCGAATCCGGACAAGGAAGGCTGCATAGTAAAGTGAAACCTGATCAAGTAGAGTCGAAGGGCCCGCACGACCCAATGGGACATCCCTTTGAAGGGATGGGAAGGGAGTTCTCCAGTTAACAAAAGTTGCTTAACTCCTCCTCGATAATCTACATAATTGAACTTCAGCATAAAACTACTAAGGCCCTTGGCGTTACATCACCACCATGCTGTCGCATTTAACCTCAGGTTTATCGTACGAAGGTATAATAAAGGGAGGGTGTTACTGCACAAGGTTGTGACACAATAATGTCGAGGGTAGAATATGTCATTTCGATTTGGGTGGGAAGATTCCTATCAAAGTCGAGCGCTGGATCACATTCTGTCTCTGACGAATCTCGTTTTTCTTTTTTTTTCTCGATAGTCAGATTTACGTTAAGATATGGAAGATAAGTAACGGTGTGTAGGGCTTACAGCTCTGCAGATGCTCAAGTTTCGGTCTCATAATCGGCATTCTTATATCGCATTTAGGTGCATCAAGTCTTCAGTGTAGGAAAGAAACGCGACACAAATAACATATTCAACATACGATAAAGACACTGACCGGTTGTTTAAACGTGGCTTGAACACATCGCCATACGATTATCAAGCTTAATGTGCTAAGCATCTATACACACACACACACACACACACACACACACACACACACACACACACGCGCGCGCGCGAATTTCCATAGACAAACAAACCAGAAATGTTTGGGAATGTGTTAGGGAAGTAGAGCACATCAGTGAATCTTTTGCTTGTTTTCTTTTTTGCCTCATTTACAAAGTTAATGAGTTTCTATTTAATGAGAGGATGTAATCAGTCCGGAAAACTGAAGGGGGTGGAAAGAAATCGAACACAATTAAGTCATGATTCGTTTTCTGTGATTTGGTTACCAAGTTTACATATTCTTCTCTTTCATTTCTGCCAAATTATTAAACGGTGAACGTAAATGATGAAACGACGAAAAAGGAGAAAGTACAATGATCAGTACATTTGTTACACATTACCATAGACTTCTCTTTCAAAGCTAGAGCCCACGACATACGTCACAGGCTTTATACAAAGCATAACAAAAATTTCTTACCTAAAGGTATTCTAAGGTAAATGAGATTCAAAATGATTTCTGTAAGTAATTTCACCGGCAGAATAAGGATATGAATGTATGAATACAGGGTATTATCATAATTAGGATCTCTTCTCTAAAAAGTATAAAATCTCTTATACATACATAAGCATGCGCGGGTGAGCACACACACACACACACACACACACACACACACAATTGCTCTTTATAATTGGGGGGTCAGTTTGAGACCGTAATATTGCCTGGTCCAAGAAAACCGAGATCCATATAAAAAGGCCGAGAATTTTTGGTACAAACAGCCAGGTCAGTTATGCTAGTTTGAGGTGGGTCTTGTCATAAACTCGCATAGCCAAGAATGCTTTCATTTCTCATTTTTCATTCTTATTTCTAAATATAAACGAATTTAAAACTGTGACTAGAGCCGAGATTCTCTTCAAAGCATATCTCGAACACTTTGCATTTTAATATCTTTAAGAGAATCATTTTTTTATTGATGTTAGCTGAGATGGCACGGGCGACTAATGCCTAAATCCAGGCCATCTCATTTCTTTCTCACAGTGACAGAAATGGAACGAACAAATGATACGCTCCGATCAAGTCCATCTCGGGTGAAAGAAGAAATTTTGAAGAAAGTTGAAATTAAGCAAGGCTCCGCAAGTTTATGTAGACCTGACTCCTAAAGGAAAAGAGGTCATATGAAGAGGGAAAGACAAAGGAGGGAAGAGAATTCCACAGCCTAAGAGTACTATAACAGCCAGTCCTTGACTGACCTGTCTCGGCTCAGAAACTGTCAGAAGCAGCAGCCGAAACGCGTGCCGAGGGTCCAAACCTTCTGAGTGGGGAAACATGCAAAGAATTCACGAGAATAGCAGCCAAAATAATGCCAATAGAAGAGAGAGAGAGAGAGAGAGAGAGAGAGAGAGAGAGAGAGAGAGAGAGAGAGAGAGAGAGAGAGAGAGCAACCTTGTGACGTAAGGAAAAGGGAGATTGGAGAGAGGTGATGTCAGGAGAATTAATGAGACGGAAGACTTTTGATTTCATTCTAGTTAATGGACTTGTGTGAGCAGTATTCCATACTCTGGCGAATACATCCTCTCCAGATGTGGAACAGCTGCTCACAAGGAAAATGATCACGGCACCTCTACAACACACCCAGCTTTTGCGAGGCTAACTTTGTGATGTTGAATATATGGGTTTGAGATAGGGAGGAGATGATTATGCCTAACATGTGATTATCACAAGGTTGAACTGTGGGGCTTTGTAACTGAACAGAGGCAAAGAAACCGAAAGCAAAGGGAAACATTTATGATACGTGGGTGTGTGTGTGTGTGTGTGTGTGTGTGTGTGTGTGTGTGTGTGTATTACGTTCTCTTCAAAGAAATTATCACTTCAAAGGAGTCTACTTTATCCTGCATATGGAAGTAGAACAGCTTTGGGCTGGAGAGGCCTGTAGAAAGGTCGTGGGTAACACCAGGATCATTCTATAAGAATTGGTCCAAGAGTAATTATGAGTAAAGGATAATACACACACACACACACACACACACACACACACACATATACCAGTGCTTTCAATGTCGTTTCTATTTCTGCCAACTTACCCTTTCTAGTACTTTGAGGTAACCCATACCTTCCAGACTGCTGGGAATCGCAGGGCCTCGTATAAGTTCTGTCTGCTATAACACGACTAAGGATCCATGTATGATATTGCTCGGTTTCTGGTTTGGTTTCATTCCAGTGAAAACAGGAAGATGAAACGCGCTCACGTGGACGCTGGGAATAGTATTTCAGTGTTTGCTTTGATTTTACAAAATTCTAGCAAACCGGTGAAAGGAAATTAAAGTTCTGACTGTGGGGTATTCATCACCCGCGAATAGATTATATAATGTAAATGATACTGTTTTCATCTGTCATTCATGCCATAGGTGATTCATTTGCCGATATTTCATATTCAGAAATATATGAAAAAAAAGTAAAAGCAAGGATTTATTTTTTTATATTATGATGGTCAAAGAATTTCAACATCTAATGTTAAAATGACGAGTCCAAAGCTGAGTTACTTGGAATAGTTAAGTTTCATTTTGGTTTACGGTATAGCGTGGAAGCGATCCCCCTGGGTGTACCGTGCGTGGACCATGGGGAAAGGAGGTGGTTGCTTGGCCGTTAACGGTTTCCAAGTACCAGAGACAAACAATATCACACCCACATTGGACACTGAAATTCAATAGTAATTGTGGATAGTCACTGAATTCAAGGTTTCCTTGCAAAAGGACCTGGTGCTTCAAGTGGATTGTGACAGCAGCGGTGTCTGAGACATACCCTAGAACCTAGGACGGAGTTTACTACAAAAATCTATTAATGATTTGCAGATCTTCGGGTCATAACTTACGATACTCGTCAAGTGGTTGGGCAAAAACCAAAGGTATAGCGAGAGTGTATGTTCTCACAGAATCATCCTTTACACCTGAGGAAGGCGATATATATATATATATATATATATATATATATATATATATATATATATATATATATATATATATTATCTCGGAAAGCAAAAATGGGTATGTTTGAAGGAATAGTGGTTCCAACAATGTTGTATGGTTGCGAGGCGTGGGCTATAGATAGAGTTGTGCGCAGGAGGATGGATGTGCTGGAAATGAGATGTTTGAGGACAATGTGTGGTGTGAGGTGGTTTGATCGAGTAAGTAACGTAAGGGTAAGAGAGATGTGTGGAAATAAAAAGAGCGTGGTTGAGAGAGCAGAAAAGGGTGTTTTGAAATGGTTCGGGCACATGGAGAGAATGAGTGAGGAAAGATTGACCAAGAGAATATATGTGTCGGAGGTGGAGGGAACGAGGAGAAGAGGGAGACCAAATTGGAGGTGGAAAGATGGAGTGAAAAAGATTTTGTGTGATCGGGGCCTGAACATGCAGGAGGGTGAAAGGAGGGCAAGGAATAGAGTGAATTGGAGCGATGTGGTATACCGGGGTTGACGTGCTGTCAGTGGAGTGAATCAAGGCATGTGAAGCGACTGGGGTAAACCATGGAAAGCTGTGTAGGTATGTATATTTGCGTGTGTGGACGTATGTATATACATGTGTATGGGGGTGGGTTGGGCCATTTCTTTCGTCTGTTTCCTTGCGCTACCTCACAAACGCGGGAGACAGCGACAAAGCAAAAAAAAAAAAAAAATATATATATATATATATACATATATATATATATATATATATATATATATATATATATATATATATATATATATATATATATATGGTTGGTAAATGTAGCTTGACGTTGACGGCCTGAATGAACCTGGTAATTGACAGACTTAGAGCTGAACCTAACCTAACCAACGGGAACACACTGAAGATTTCCATTACGAGTGGAGAATGAACGGCCATTGACGAGCGTAAATCGTCATGGACTAGTGTAGAGTGACCTGGCATGGACAAGTGTAAAACGTCATGCAGGATCGTAGAGCGAAGTGTCATGGACGAGTGGAGAGTGAAGAGAGGGTGGTAAAGAGGACTTATGTGTCAGAATTGGAGGGAACAAGGAGAAGAGGAACTGTACTTGTTGCTTCATTAGTTTTGAATCTTTCTGTTACAAAAGATGAGTATTTTTTTATGAATAGGTGGACCTGCTCTTGCCCTTGTTGCTCCACGAGATATTGTTTCTAAACTGTCATTGCTTACTGCATAATTCACGGTTCCAGAATATGGTCCTCCATCTTTATTTCTTATCTCCTCTCTGCCTATCTCTATGCTTCAGCTATATTTAGCTGAGCGTACTTGGTACCTGTATGCAAGAGACAGACTCCTTGTTCTGACGTCCATCACCCTGTATCCTTTATATCCTTACCTTTGTACATATATTACACAGAAGTTGCACGTCCTGTAACGAATCGTTCCATTCTTTCACTGTATTGACAATTGCAGATACTCATCCTATACTCAAAATAAGAATCTTGACCGTTTCCTCACTCCCAGTCTCTGTCAAGAAGCTCATTTCCTGTAGACGTGTCCAGGTCTATACTATCGAAAAATATTGCATGTAAACATCTGGAAAATCACCTATGAAATATGATTATTTTTCTCTCTCCATTCCTTATATCCTCTCACTTTATTTCCTCTCTTCCAGTCTCCTAGCCTTGCGTATCCTTTACACCCCCTCTTCGTAACCCTGTATTTTTCGCGTTGAACATCTCGCTTTTTCCCGAACCCCTTCCTCGCGTACCTATCTCGCTTAACATCTTTCCATCCCCTTTCCCTCGAGCCGTCATATTATCGCTCGTAACTTGGCAGGATAGTGGCCATGTCAGGGATAAAAAAAAAAAAAAAAAAAGGAAAGTTCATTTTTCAGAGTCCGTCCTCAGCTCTCCTGGAAGACATCTCCGCAGACCTTATCTCCAACGTTCATACTCGCTCTTAAAAGAGTTATTTCCTGCTCGTCCATGACACCACACAGACGCGAATGTGGACCCCATGGGAGTGTGAATCCTATCTCCTTTATGCCTTACGCATGGGAGTGCGATGTCTAGCGTTCCACAGAGACAGTGCCCGGCGGTGCGAATCGCTACGACCTCTTTGTCTGCCAGATCGAGACTGGCCAAAGTTACATATCAAAGCTGCTAAATGTGTTGTACTGAGCTTCATTTGCAACTGTGGACCAATTTAGTGACACGCCAGAGGAACGGATATTGGGCAGGTTCATAATATTGTGGGTCCGTTTTTCCAGCTCCGCTAGCAATTTGTTCACAGGATACCACACCTTTAACTCAACCACAGGATCAAATCGTCTCTGTTTTATCATTTCCGTTCAGGAAAGTGAGTGTGCAGATTAGCCTTATTACCAGTGGCAGTGTAATTCTGAAATCTATGTAAAATTTCAAATGAAACTTTTCAATGTACAAGATCCCTTGGCCCATAAAATTTTCTCCAGTAGATATTCCATCATATATGTACAGGGGTAATTAACGTGTCATTGGGACACTTTGTCTTTAAATCATCCAAATAAAACCTGATACATTAACTCATCCACCAAAAATTTCGTTCAAAAACTTCCCATTAACTCTATCGCGGATCATCGAACACGGAAAATATGGTTTATCATATTGCCTAAAGAACACAGCCTATTAACCTACCCATTGAACACACCCAATGGCTTGTCTGTTAAATATTTTTCCCCAGCACGTATCCAGGGGAAGGTCGCTATCTCTACGTCAACGTGTTCAATCTTTGTCACCGAGTATATTTTCCGTGACTCATATATATGTGTGTGTGTGTGTATTGTGTGTTTTGTGTAAATGATAAATATATAAACTGGAAAATGTCTATTGACTTCAGGCAGCCATTCGGCTGAAAAATATATAGCTGGGTAATTACAGAAGTGGGGAGGATTCGCAACCGTAATTACTTGATTAATCTCAGACGGGTGTAAGACCAGGTGGGGCGGGGCTGGCAACTTTTACATTTTTGATAAGCACATGAGTAAAGTTTACCTACACAGTACTGGAATTTTTACAGAGCAAATTATATGTCTATGCAGTATGAATTTAGCTGTGATTTAGTTGAATATCAACAGGTGAACATTTACATATTAGTAAAATTGCAGGTTGTGGTTAGCGTACATTATGCGTTCAATGATGAACATTAAGCGGTGAAAATTTTCGCGCTGGTTACGTTAAAATGATATGGTAGTGATATGATTTTTTTTTTTTACTGTTTAGGTCCACTGTTTAATTGGCTTTAAGTCGCCAAAGGTATCCACACCAAAGCTCTTTTTCTCATTCACCTTTTGTGGCTGAACAGAGTTCCTATTAAGTTTCTTTTCATTTTTACTACCCATACTACTTTGCACTTATCAATATCAAAATTCATTTGCCACCTATTACCTCAGTCCAGTATTTTGTCTATCAGTTCGAAGCTGTAGATGTTCAGTTTCTGTTGTAGATTTATTTCCCAATTTAGTAACGTCTGCGAATGCGGTACAACCGATCGTGAATATGAAGGACCTGGCATCGAGCCCGCCGCTAGACCGATGTTTTCATGGGTAAAGAGACTTTAGTGCTTATGTTCCAGTTTAGATAAATATCTATTCGTATGAAAGAGTAAGCTGCTGGCTCAAGATCCGTGTCCCTAAATTCGAGGGATATGGCAATTGTGGTATGCTGAAGCTCAAGAGAAAAAAGAAAACAGATCAGTGACAAATTTTCCAGCCTCATCCCCTAAAGTGTTATGGGCAGTAGTCATCTTGAGGACATATTTTGAACTAACTTACACGGCCATCGAGCTGATGTCTGCATCAGCTCCGTAGTCACAGCAGATGTTGCTTATTGCAGAAGTTACGCCTCCGCTGTTGTAATGACGCAAGTCCAACTCCAACGCTCTAACTTCCCTCGCCTGGAGCCCTAGCTGTTGACGCAACTTCCTAAGCGTTGCTCATACTGGAAGGAATACGTTCTGGGGTTATCCAGGGAATGGGACGCTGATTCCACGTGGATGTGTTTCCTGGACTTAAATTTCGGTGTCTCCGTGCCATGTCTTGAGAGGATTTCAACGACGCCCTAAAAGAGAGACTTAAAGCACCCTGAAAACTTTACGGTGGCGAGCACTTAAGTCGTGTAATGAGGGACGAACACTCGACCGAGTGTTTCACATCCCGATTTGATGGAGGATGTGGCGCGGGTGTAGCCACGGGATATACCAGAGTTCCGTGGTGCGCTACTACAGCATTACGATGATCGCTCATCCGGTGCGTTGTAGTCCTAGGATATATACTGTCATATACTGTTCTAGCACTGCTGCCCTGTCATACACTGTCTTCCCTGCTGTACTGTCTAGCAATGTACTCCTTGCTGCACTGTCATACACGGTTTTCCCTGCTGCACTGTCATACACTGTCTTCCTTGCTGCACTGTTCAGCAGTGTACTCCCTGCTACACTCTCAGGCACAGCCTTCCCTGCTACACCTGTCCTATTTGGTGTGCTGTTGCATATCATCCCCCCTGTTGCACTATTTGTCCAAAATATTTTTCTCCGTAGTCAGCAACGATGGCATTCTTCAGAATTATTTGCGGTATTGAGTAATCCTTTAATGCGGTGTCTTCGAAAATTACACTTTTCATTTCGCCGTTCCTTTTTCCTCTCATACTGAGCAGGTGGATTCTAGTCACTTGCAGCATCGGTTAGTTCTAATATATTCCACGATCGCCACTACCACCAGTCATGTCCAGATGACCAGTAACGTCCACGTAAGGTATAAAGACACAGCAACCGACGCAAACTTCATCTCTCCATCACAATGTTTAGTTCTTGTACCTCAGTTACTGTTCTTCGAAGATGACTCTCTCTCTCTCTCTCTCTCCGGGAGTTTATCTTGGTAACATGTTACCTAAGGTGTTATATTGCTGCATCCTCGGCTGAGGTTTCCTCATCAAGCGGATCATGTCACACCTCCAGCTGAGCACTTCCTCATGTGGCAGATCCTGCCACCCTCAGGTGAGCTTTCCTTAAGAGGTAGATCATTTCTTCCATACCAGGAGGGACTATGCCGCTCCTGCTGGTGCCTTCGTCTCCCGACAGGTCACATCTACCATGGTTGCACGTTCCTATCCTGCTAAGTCACAATTCCCTCAGTTATACGACCTTCATTTTCCAAGTCACGTAACCCTCCGTCGAGCTTCCCTCATCTTACAGGTCACGCCTCCCACGGCTTAACCCTTCTCAGCCAGCAGAACACACCACCCCTGCTTAATGCTTCTGCACCTGGCAGGTCGGACTGCCGCTCCTGACTGCATTATATTTACTTTCCGAATCTGGAGGCTACGCTGCCCTCTGCAAAGCTATCAATTTCTGGGGCAGAGCTGGAGTGGTTTCTAAGATTTTCTTATGGGAGAAGACAAAAAAAAATCTTATTTTTCTTTTTGCGTCTCCGGGAAACTCTATCTTCCTGAAAATTTTGGTCTCAAAAAGGCTCATTTAATACCTTGGGAATGGGTCAGGATCTAACAGGATCAAAGAGGATGAGTAGAGATGGCAGTCGGCAGCATCCAATTTTAGGGATTGTAGATTTTCTCACATTGGTGATCATTCAGTGGTGAATTCAGCACACTGGGCAGAAGAGCCTATTGGGCTAATCTGCCGGTATCAGCGTATTATCCAAGTGGGCTCGTTTGCTGACGCTGGATAACTACTGTTTGTTGCCAAGGAAAGAAATGATATATTTCGTAACGGAAGAACTACCTTATGTTTACCGACGGAAATCAACGTTGTCTTCATTACTGTGATAACGCGCCATTAGGTTAATCAATAATGTGAAGCGAAAACACATTGTTAATAAGATTTTTCAATGAACGTTAACCATTGGTTTGTATGTAATGCTAATTTCTTTCGTAAAGTGCTAATTTCTACGGTCAACTTCATTTATTACAAGTACTTAAGTTTTTCTCACCATCTATTTACCCTGGAATTATATATATATATATATATATATATATATATATATATATATATATATATATATATATATATATATATATATATATATATATATATGTGTGTGTGTGTGTGTGTGTGTGTGTGTAGCGGAATGGCATAAAGGTGAGTGTTCAAACTATAGAGGTACAAGTTTGCTGATTATACCTGGTTATTTGTAGGGAAAGAGAGTGATTGAGACGGTGAAGTCATTTACAGAGCATCATAATTTGGAGGAGGAATCTGGTTTTAGGAGTGACATAGGATGTGTGGATCAGGTGTCTGCCTTAGAGAATGTGTGTGAAAGAAAGAAGAAAAATGGATGTGTATGTGGCATTTATGGATCTGAGAAAGCATACGATAGGGTGACAGAGAGTGTACGCCATGGGTGGAATTTGAGTATACGCCATGGGTGGAAAGCTGCTACAAGCAGTGAGAAGTTACTAACAAGAATGTAAGGCATGTATGCGTAATGGAGGAGATGAGAATAAGTGATTCCAATAGAAGGCTGGTCTGCGGCAAGGGTGTGTGTGTGATGTCACCATGGTTGTTTAATCATTTTATAGATTGGTTAATGAGGAGAGGAAAATGCGAGTCTGGTAGAGAAAGGCAAATATGCAGTCTGTGAGAAATGAGAAGGCCTTGGGAGTGAGTCAGCTGTTATTTGCTGATGATACAGCACTGGTGGCAGATTCGAGTGAGAAACTACAGAAGTTGGTGACAGTTCGGAATAGTGTGTGAAAGGAGGAAGCTCAGAGTCAATGGGAATAAAGACAAGGTTATTAGGCTCAACAGGGTTGAGGGGCAGCTTAGCTGGGGTTTGAGATTGAAAGCTTGAAGGGTCTAAAATGTTTCAGATACTTGGGAGTGGACATGGCAGAAATCTTCTTTAGGGATAACCAGAAAGCTATGTTTCTGTGGCAACTGTTGACAGTGTTGACACAAATATCACAAAGGGTGGGAGTAAAAAAATGTTTTGATTCTGAAAGGTACGTGTAACTTTATCTGGAGGGACGGACAAGAAATATTTGGTTAAGGGTAGCATTGACCATTTGAGGAGGCTAGAAGACTCTTTCCAGGGTGAAGGGAACTTGTGAAATGTTACCCTTTTAGGGCGTCTTGATTTTTGGAAGGATGAACAACCATCCTATAGGGTGAAAGGAATATTCTGAACCCCAAGAGAGTTTCTCTATGTAGATATGTACCTCCTAAAAGCGACACAGACTTCTTAAGAGTGGGGAAAAAAAGAAAACTGGTATGGAACATAAAAGAAGAAAGGAAAACAGCTCGAGCCTGGCAAGCACACTATTTCCAAAATGGGAGGCGATTCTCTCGGATGGGAAAACAAACTTCCTATGATGTAAGACACACCTCCTCAATGGGGACCCAAACGCTCTGGAGGTAACGAGAGCATCGGAAGGTCAGTCAACTTATTGGTAGCGTTGTGTGAACCTCCAGAGGGGTAGAATAGCCCAGTGGTCAAAATGGAGGAGTTTTAGATGCGAAAATAGAACGTTATCGTCCCTTATGCTCGATCATAAGGGATTATCTTAGAAGAATGTAACAAAAAACGAGTTAATAGGTTTAAAGGAATAAACTATTTCCCATTCGGATCATACGAATTATACAACAGATGAGAGGAACTTTGTGAAACTTATGAGCCGTACGTAAATACATAGCATTCAGAGTCATCTCATCAACAGACTGACTGCTGACTATGTATAGTACTTACTCATGATATCAGTGTTGAATTGTTATCTTTCAGACAAAGTGATGTCATTATCAGTAGTTAACCTGTCATCTTCATCTTACAGATGAAAATGACAGGTTTCACATTTAGACAAAACCTATATTTATCCTTGTTGAAACAACAAACTGAATTACGTCACGACTGCAGACGCAAAAATTTAACACTTAAAAATCAAGTATTTTGCGGTCGTCTCGCTAAGCACCTTTATATTCTAATTAAGATTATTTTTGTATGTTTTCTTTTGATGAGCTATATCAGGACAAAGGGTAGGGATGAAGTGATGAACACGCTCCTTGATTTCTTCTGTCTAGAAGGATGGGGGTTTTAAGATCTGGGAAATTAGAGCTGTTAAGGCTTACTGAATGGTCCTAGGGGTCTAGTGGTCACCGAGTTAATACATAGTCGATCGTTCATGTTGTCTGATATTGCTATTTCAGCGTTTTATTACACTTCTTGATTACATCTATTTTCAGTGAAATCGATGGTTGGCTGGTTAGTTGGATTTAAGGTCTATCAGTCCTAATGGTCAATAAGACCGACAACATCAACCGAAAAATTTTGAGCACCTTCAGGTGTTAAAGGGAGTTCTAAAACCACGTACACTCTCATTACGTATATGACCTATTACTAGGATGGTAGATTTCATGAGAATCAGGTTGTGAAAACTATCATCAGAATACAGGACAAGCTAAGACTTTACAATTGCACTTTACCTCCACTAGAATTTCTCAGGTGCCGAGACCTTACGCACATCTTACAACCGTTGACCCAGCGCTCTTAACCCCTATTGACTACATTAACAGGTATGAATTCCGAGGGAACACGGTTCACGGATCACCATATTTTCTACGTCACAGCTCTCATTCCTGCTTGTGTGTGTGTGTGTGTGTGTATATATATATATATATATATATATATATATATATATATATATATATATATATATATATATATATGCAAAAATGGTCTCAAGACTGATCCCTCCGCATACCAATTGTTACTCCTAACCATTCCGAATTTTGATCGTTAATCACTACCTTTGCTTACAGTTAGTCAACTAATTTTCTAAATATCGAATTACCATACGGTCTGTTCTATGTAACTTCCATTTTACTAGTTACTCTCTCATTAGGGACTTTATCAACTATTTTTGACGCAGATATAAATGATAACTACTTTCATCAGTATATTATGTGTGGTTTATATTGGCTAGTATGTGTGGTTTAGTTTGAGTAGCCTGATGTGTGTGGTTTAGTTTGAGCAGCTTGATATGTGTGGTTTAGTTTGAGCAGCTTGATGTGTATGGTTTAGTATGCGTAACGTGATTAGTGTGGTTAAATTTGCGTACCTGATTTTTGTGGTTCAACTTGCGTAGTCTGATCTGTTTGGTTGGTGTTCGTAGTTTATCGTATGTGTTGTACGTAGTAAGGAGTATGTCGTCTTTAATTTGCCGTTTGTTACGCATGATGCAACGTGTGTCTCTTGCAATTCATATTGCACTGAGCTGTTAGCATCATTGAAAATTTCTTCTTTACTGAGGGACGTGAGTTGACGAGAGTTCACCAGCAATCAGGCAGCATAAAAATATTTGCTTATCAAAGTTTTGCTGTGAAAAAATCACCGACATAATTGCCAGTGGAGTCAGGAATTCATTAGTCAGAAAACATATTTTTCTTAATTATGAAACGTTTTGTACGCGTGTGTGTGTGTGTGTGTGTGTGTGTGTGTGTGTGTGTGTGTTACATAGAGAGGATATCACACTTGTGTTGCTTGTCTCTTACATTAAGAATGATTACTTACGAGATCTGTGACTTACGAAATCCCTTGTCTTTTTTCACTTCCTCACAGTATATCACGGGTTCAAATCACACCTCAAAAGCTCACCCAAATCATACTAATAGTTGAACATCAAAACTTGGGAAGTAATTTGACTGATAATCTTCGTCAACTTAGCACTAACTACCTGTTAGATACATATGATCGACTTTACAGATTTAGGAATCTTTTCGGACACCATATACACAAATCTGTCACTGTCGTGCATTAAAAAAAACCCCGCCTCATAGGCGTTCCTCACCTTGAAACCCTAAGGTCACCTCTGAATTCGCTGATCGAACTTGCACGAACACTGGCCCCTCATCCAGAACAGGAGGAGCAATTGTGTCTTGAACAATCCAACTAACTGTGTGCTTGTGTCATTCTATGGAGCTTTTTTTCCTGGAAGCCATATTGGAAGGCGTATTCCAAACTTTTGCTTCATGGTCATGCCGTACAAACATACTTACATACCCATCAAAAATATACATTTCATGCGAGATTTGCATGAACCTCACTTACGAGCGGGCCTTCTGTCTAACTTCCTGAGTGAAGTATTATAATAATCCAAAGTAATAACAGTCCATAGTAGGATGATCACAAGAACCGAGGATAATGTTTTCTTCCATCATTTATATGCTTAAAAAAGATGTGTGGTTTCAAAATGGAGATTTTTCTTTTGGACATAACATATGACGTAAATGCAAGCGAAAGGATATGAAAAGCTTTTGGCATTAACACAGTTAAGCTAATTACTATGAATTACACAGATATTAAAATTAAATTTTTAGATCACGGTAATGCTCTTCACAAACACAGACCAATTAATCTTAGGGATGATAAAAACTTTGCGTTGGGAGGGGCGGGTTATGAATATTCATGTAATCCTGTTCTCATTATTCCAACTGCAAGCATCAGGACTTTTTTTTTTTCACCGCGCTCGATAAAATAAGGAAATCGGTAGAGGAAACAAGAATTAGAAAATGTTTTCTTTCATGCCTATCCAAGTTTTAAGAAATTTCTCATGAATACCTTCCCTAACCAGTGGGTTGTTGGTCATATTCCTGTTCTGGGTGTATGTGTTGATACAAATACTGTCAGTAGATCGAACCAGGGCATAATGAAGCAGCAGCAGGAAACCTAGGAGAGGTATGTGTGGGGCCTGGTTGTATGTATACAAAGAAGAGGTCTCAGTCGCTCACATCCATTTTCTGTCATGTATCATGCACTGAAAACAGCCTCCAATCCACAACCAGGACCCACAGACCTCTCCAAGGTTTCCCAAGGCTGCTTCATATGACCTGGTTCGGTCCACTGACAATACGTCGTCCCCTGTATACCATATCCCTCCCATTCACTGTATTCCGTGCACGCCTTTCACACTCCTGCATGTGCAGGCCATTAGCACTCATTCATCTTCAGTCCCTTCACTCTCCCTATATGTCCGAACCATTTCAGCACCTCTTCAGTTCTTTCATTCATACTCGTCTCATTACCAACGTATATTTATATGGGAAGGGTTTACTGAGTAAGAAATGACAGTGTTCGAGAGCTGTTTAGTAATAAGAAGATAAGTACGGCTGAGAAAGCTGGAAAGGATGTGCAGAACTAGTTTGGACGTATAGAGAGACTTAAGTGAAGATAGGTCGCCAAAGAGGGTATATGAGTCAAAAGTACAGATTACAAAGCGAAGGAAAAAATGAAATAAGAGGTGGAAGGACGGAGTGAAAACAGCTTTGAGCGCTCAGAGCGTGAACATGTAGGAGGGTGGAAGATGTGAAAGGGATAGAGGAATAAGAGTTTTGTGGTATTCGGGGGAGCAAAGTGCTGTCAGTGGACTGGCCCAGGGCATACTAAGCTATCAAAGGGGCCTGGCGGCGCAATACATATGAAACTAGAGAGTGGGTGTGAACAAATGAGGGCAGAAGGTATAAGTGAACTCCAACTAGAATACGATCGCAGATGATATAAAAGTCACTGGGAAAGCAAAAAGCTTGGGCTGACTATCAACTCTCTCAACCTCGTTTTTATCAACACCTCCTAACATGTACCTTTCCCTTTCCTTCGTCTGCGTCGCCTTAGTTTTCAAACTACTCTACCCAACGTCATTCTGCTTTCAACTTCAAATCGCTGCGCCGATTTTTCCATCCCACACCTTTTATTCGCCGAGTTTCTCACCTTAATCTACGCCCATCTCCATCATTATTACTCAAGAAGGAACTTCTTTCTCTTCCGGGCTCCATCAGCAGAGTTGTTGACCTCGAACTCGCCCAAAGAACTTGTGGCCCACTAAGTCGATTGAGGAGCACTCAAACCTTCAACCCGTCCACGGATAGCTTTTCCTCTGCTGAATTATTCACGGAACAATACAATCATCACTCACTGGCCTGAACAATGTTTATCCTCTTGTCATTAAACACACATAAGACGTTCCTTTGAGTCCAGTGGAGGCGACATGGTTGATGTAGTCGAGTCTGGTGCTGAGTGTCTGACGTCGGAGTCTGGTGTTAAATTTCAGGAATCGATGGACGTAACGTGAGCGTTTAAGATAATCGACTGGTCTGGTGTGGACGGTTTATATCCTTGCCTATAACCATCTGTCGACGCGGCCGATTCTGAAGAGCTCGTTGTTGAAGCTTTCACGTGAATTTTGGGTTGGTATTAGAATAGCATTAATCATTGTAGCAGACACCTCCAATAACAATGATATATATATATATATATATATATATATATATATATATATATATATATATATATATATATATATATATATACACACACATACGGTCACAAGTTGAATTTCTTTATTTTTACATGACAGAAACTCGGATGTACTGAAACAAAGAACCCGGGTTTCCTATGGGATCCAAGATTTCGAGACAGAAGAACCGAGCTTGCTTTATCTGTCCATAGATGGCGCTCTTTAACTCATAAAATATCTCAGAATTTAGGTCATATATATTAAACTTCATTAAATAAACATAAACTACCCTTTCTGCCAACTTGTGATGAGGCTAAATGTTTAATGATCTTTTAAGGTTATTTGAACCATGGACGGATTTCTTTAGTGATATGTAAGATTAATATATTCATCATACAAGTGCAACATGGAATACATAGTCTAAGGTTTGAATCAGTGTTTACATTCCCACAGACATACACGAGCTTCATAAGCCACTGGGACAGGGATAGTCCGTCAGTTCTACTACCACTTGGGGGATACAGGTACACCAAGTACGTCAGAGACTAAACCGACACACACCTCGAAATACTGACGATGAGCAATAGACTGCAGATTTCACCTCGTACTTTCATTACTCCGTGCGATTGTAAAGCTCGCTTCGTACCTTCTTTACTCCGTGTGTTCAGAATCGTATGAAAGACATTGTATCCACCTTACCAAACTGTTTCACCATAAAGTAAGTAGAGTATCGGCACAAACGCTTCATACTCTCACGAGATCACACGCCTACTTCGTTACACTGAACTGCGTATTCTATGAGGTTATTGTAACGTGTGTGTATTGTCCGTATAGAGATTAAAGAAATAGTTGGAATGGTCTGTCTTGTGACTGATGTGCCCCCATTTACCAGACTATACAACAAGACGCTACTCCTAGTATTATTTACGGCATACTTACTCTCAGTCGACATGTCGACCCTAATAGCGCAAACTGACAGAATAATGAGTTTGTTAACCATCAGGGTAAAGTGTAGGCATGACAGACTAACGAGATGGCTTGACCTTGGTGTGAATTCTCAACATCCTGTCTTGAAATCCGTATGAGGTCCTTCCCTTAAGCCCTCGACTCTCTCTCTCTCTCTCTCTCTCTCTCTCTCTCTCTCTCTCTCTCTCTCTCTCTCTCTCTCCCTTCATGGCTGATCACTTCCCCACCAAGCCATCAATCCTGACGCGAACAACAATGACTTCTGTTGCATTCGTCTTTTTCGCTACTACGGTCTAATGAGAAATGAATTGATGAATATGAATAAGACACATAACCATAATCATCAATTATAATCAATGAAAAATAACATGGAAATTATATACATATATGTCACATGACATAGTACCCATCTTAGGGCTTTATTTCCCATTGTTTATCATACAAATCTGACCGAAGAGTGTATCAGTTCATCACAGATTACAAATATAATTAAACTGAAAATAATCATACTTACCAAGACTTACCTTCGACCACTAAGAAAAGATATGCCAGACTCAACACAAGTTGGTTGATTGGTTATGTCTTGAGGTTGTTTGATTGGTTATACAGGGCTTTCAATAGAGATATCACCTTAAAACTATAACCCCCATGTGATGAGCTTATACACCTACATCTGTTTTACATGTTGTAGATAATTCTCATCCCATCTGAACTCTTATCTTTTATATACACAGCCGTTCTGGATACTAGCATCTTTGTTGTTAAAGATGTACAAGCTACGTAGAACCGAAGGTCATTGAAAGTCATTAAAATGTACTTAGGCGAGAAGCATATCCAGAGAAGTGGTGTATGGTACATGGTAATGTTCAACATAGCGTATGTGGATAAGGAGTCTAATCTGGGCAAACATAGCAAAAGCCTCATCGGGATACAACTGGGTCAAGAACCTGGATATTAGAGAAAAACAACTACGTAGTCGAACTATGGTGGAGCTGAATGGGTAACCTCGCCAGGATACAGATGAACAAAGTGCTTACCTTAGACGTAGATGGGTTGTGAGCGAAGCCCAATCATATGTAGGTAGGAAACACAGCCAGGAGGGGAGATTCCCACTCCAACACAGTTGTATGGGAGTCTCATCGACTCGCACCTGGATGCGGGTTTTACTCTGTCGGTACAGAGCAAGTGAAGTGCCTCACAGAGGGATGGCTAGGGTGAAGGCCTTACCAGGAAACAGGAAGATCACCTGTGACCTGCAAAAGAAAACCAGTTAGGAGGCCGAGATCAACGGAACAGGGCTGGATAGGAAAACCTGATAGGATATACCGTACCTCTGAAGGGATGAATAGTGTTCTACACTTGGATAGGACATTTCAGTTAATGAGGGGGGGTCTCTTTTGAATCGGACATGAGCCTGGGTTGGGGGGTTAATAAGGCCAAACAGCAGCAGAATGGAAAGCCTTGCAAGGCCAAAACACAGCTGAGTGGAGTCCTTGAGCAGGCACCAATTTTTAGCGCATCGGAAACCTTATCGAAGGATAGAGAAAAGCCTGTCAGATCACAGATGTGTCATGAGTTTAACAGGACACATCTGCTGTAGTAGCCACATGAGAGAAAATCATCAGGGGGGCGAACCCTCGTCATAAGGTAACCGAGTAAGAAAGAAACTTACCAGACAGAATTTAGGTGGACAATGCTTATTGAGGACACTCGTTAAAAGATCGTTTTGAAAGAAAAGCCTCACCAGGTGGATGACATGTTTCAACAGAACCACTCTGGCACACCATGTTGAGGAAGGGTCACTGCTAACTCTGCCATACCGAACATAATTAAATGTGTACAAAGAATAATTAAAAAAAACAACTAATTTTCAGGGCAAAACAATTATGAACCCTTCATAGTGGTGAGGGGAGTGGAACATAATGGGGAGAAAGATATAATGCGCGAGAAAGACAAAAGACGAAAGAAGGGGAGACACAGTACAGATGTGATTTCCAGGATAATGCCATTAAGTTTTATATTGGGCTGTAAGAGATAACTGGGCCCGAAATGTTCTCCCCGGGTTCATAAAACTGTCCCTTTACAACTAGTTTGATAAATCATGTATGACACTGTCAGTGAGATGTATTTCAAATTTTTATATTTATGTAGAGAATCCTTAGAGTGAATTTCTAAGATTTTTTGGTGAATGTTTGGACTTGGTTATACCAGTTGCCTCATGACTTTACATATGGAAACAAAAAATACTTTAAACAGTATAATTACTATGATAAATGTCTGATTCTCATTTGCAACTCTGTGAAGCAATTTTGCCCCGTCCATCATGATGATAAAAGTGGAATGGTAGTGGTGATGGTGAAACATTAAGCGAGAGAGTGGATAAAGAAAGGGAAGAAAGAAGAAATGGAGAGAGAGAGAGAGAGAGAGAGAGAGAGAGAGAGAGAGAGAGAGAGAGAGAGAGAGAGAGAGAGAGAGAGAGAGAGAGAGTGTACCTGCCAACTTATACCCAAACCACTGACAAGTTATTACTCACGTCGAATACATTAGTCTCCCAAGCTACCATTGAGCAAAAACGAATATATCTTTATTTCACGCCGCTCCAGTTTTCCATCCCAATCCACCAACCTCGTACTTCATCACACTCACCCACCATATTGCCCAAACTCACAACCATATATCATACATCACGTTCCTGAGGCTTGTTATTCTCTCATAACCAGCCAGCCACTCACACACTCCTACTCTCCTGCCTACAGTAAGAACCGGTGACCAATGCCTCACTAACACGTCTGCCAAGATGGTGTAAGTTCATTACTTTTCTTACGTATATCAATCCTGGAAGGACTCCAGATGGTTTCCTTGGTTTAAAAAGACTAATTTTCTTCAATAATCTTAACGTGTTTTGTCTATATAACAGTCTACCTCATACATTTTCTTTTTGTCACTATTTCTATCATAACAGTCTACCTCATACATTTTCTTTTTGTCACTATTTCTATCATTTTTGGTAGCTCCAGGTCACGATAATGTGATATCGTCTTTAGGCAAGACTGCTGAGAGATACTTATTTATCTTATAGTTTACTAATACTGATAGACTGTGATGACCAAAATTGAGTCTGGTTGAATTACCCTTTCCCACTGCTGTATTCCTTGAGGATTTCCATAATTCTCGAGGGATATCAAAGTGAAACTGAATTTTCCTCAATCTGGAAATGGCTGGAGAGTAACGGCTTGGAGTCAAGTAGTTATATTCTGTATTTCTTTAAGTTGTATATGTTCATGTATGAGTTGTTTACGATTGTCCGTCGTAATTCTTCCATTTTCTGAGTTTAAGTATTTGCATTAGAAGGCACTGACTTTCAACAACTATTGTATCAATGAAAGAATTCTCTCTGCTGTGTGTGTGTGTGTGTGTGTGTGTGTGTGTGTGTGTGTGTGTGTGTGTGTGTATTTTTTCTTTCATAACTCTTCGCCGATTCCTGTGTTAGCGAGATAGCCCCAGGAACAGACGAAGAAAAGGCCTCATTCATTCACATCCATTCTCTACCTGTCACTTGCAATGCCCAGAAACCACTGCCCCCAGTACACATATACATAAGTACATGGCCTGTTGTTCTTATGTAACACTGGCTACATACTGTCCCTTCACTTTATCACTCTGGACCACGAGAGACGAGAGAGGACGCGTCCAACCGCTGATTTATGTGAGGGAACTCCCACAAGAACCGCCTAGGTAATCTTCCTGCTCAAGGGACGTCATTTTGGAAATGGGTGAGGCTTTACCTATTTTTCCGTTTCCTTTTATCTTATTGGTTTGAACCTATTAGAAGAGGCCAGTGGTGTCCCCTGGGAGCGTCCCCTCTCTTCTGGTTGATGGCTAATCTTCCTCTGCACGTAAACAACAACATACCACTCTTATCTCGGCGGGGTAAAGTTTCCTCCTTTGTCATCACCCTCACATTCACCTGCTCCCTCCTTACGTGGTCGTAATTGTGTCTAGATCTACGGAAGGAAACGTGTGTGTGTGTGTGTGCGTGTGTGTGTGTGTGTGTGTGTGTGTGTGTGTGTGTGTGTGTGAAAAAGAGAAAAAGAGTGCTGAGATAAGATAGAACAATAGTCTCTGTGCCTCTGTTTTACAGGTCACTCTTAGGAAGTTTATTGGTTGAGGAGGACAGTTGACCTTTGTTCTGAAGACCGGACGTAGTTATGTTAGTAGATTGATCACTGGTGAGGAGGAAGCCTCACACGGCAAGATTGTACAGATAGACAAGATGCAATGAAGGGAAACGAAATTGGGATGATGGCAGAGACAAGGAATACGGGGTAGAAATGTTGGAGCTAAAGGTAGTAAATACTGTATGATCAAGCAAGGGAGAAAATAGAGACGATGATGGAGAGAATGTAGACAGAACCAGATGCATGTGAAGCGTCCAGGGGTAATCCATGAACAATAGAATAACAAAAGAATTTGTTATACGTAGATTATCTAATGGATTATGTAGCGACTACTCTCCACACATATCAAAACCCATGATTATAAATGGATTATCTTGCACTTTGCATTATGATTTATACTCTCACATAATGCTAGCCTCGCAATACCACAAACAGAAATACGTAGATTTCATACCTGACATTTTCACTACACCTTACTTTTAGCAACGTTTAATACCACGGTAAAATCTACTTCCGGTACCAGTACGGCTTTTGTGTTACGTTTAACATAAACCGTGAGACGCACGAGAAGACTGAGAAAAAGACCTTAGGAGGAGAGAAAGAGTTACACAGGGTTACGTAGACACACAGATCTCAAAGTCCAAGCAGTTGGAGGAAAGAACATCAAAGCAAATGCTTTCCTCTCTCTCTCTCTCCACCCTCCACTCCCTCCTGCGAAACACCGTAAGGGAAACGTCGAAAAAATATACCTTGCAGAACTAATATGTCTGAAGGGACAATTAAAGTGAAAGTTGAAAATTAAGGTGAATGTGAAAGTGTCATGGATTCTATCACCAGAAGGAGAGCGGAGGACGTAAAGAGAAGAGTAAAAGAGGAAGAAAAGTACCGAAGAAAAGGACGAGATGAAAAGGAGAGCAAGAGCGGAGAAACTAAAGAAGAGAGTAAAAGAGGAAGAAGAGTACTGAAGACGATGGAAAAAGAATTACTATGTTCTCTTGTTGTTGCTAAAGTCAATAGCGACGTATATCTTTTCCCTCTGAATAACATCCGCAGACCTACGGAGAGGAGGAAATTATTCTTCCGAAGTAAAACGTTGCTCGTCCGAGTGATGAGAATGCTCGTCCACCACGCCGTTGTTTATTGGCTCAAGTTGTCAGGTTCAGATGCAAGAATTCCCAGATTATAAAGTATTTGTAAAATTTTGGTGCTTGAAAACACAGTATTTACGAGTACCTACGACCATATTTCGCCAAAGGGCAGGGCAGGGTGAGCGTATAGCGCTCACCGCAGGAAAATCTAAAGTCCCGGAGAACGATTCGTGTGAGTTTCGTGTTCTGAAGCGTTATGTGCGAGATGATGGAGAGATCGTATGTTTCTGGACTGAGAGCCAGCGGCCCAAATGTGGGAGTGGCAGAGGGAGACGACAGCTACCTTGGCCTAAGAAAACAGACAGATAGACAGAAACAGAAAGAGAAAAAGACAGACAGAAACAGAAAGAAAGGCAGAAACAGATAGACAGAGAGAAAGACTGGTTCTGAAAAATGGTACGTGAAGGCAGAGGCCAATCGAGACCCCCTTGGAGTAGAAGACCATTTATCTTGGCTGGGGAACAGGTGAGGGTGTTGAAAGAGTGGAATGTGGGGAGTAATTTGAACAAGTCTGTGGACCACAAGATGGTTTAATTACGAAACATCTGGCACCTGTCTGAGTGCATACCGAATGAGAACTTTACTCCCTCCCAGTTAGGGGCCAAGTAATTGTAAGTAGCTGTTGACATGTATTCACTGCAGATTGCAAACCGGGCGGCAGAAAGATAATCCATCTTACGTTAAGTAAAAAAAAAAAAAAATATGGATGTTAAAAGTTGCCTGGGTTATTATACGGTAATCAAAACCTCTTAAATCTAACCTCATTAACCAACATCATTAATTCTGTGAAGCGATTATTTTTTTTCTTACGGTCATTACTATGTTTACGCAAACTACAAATTACTTTTACCAAATTTGTGCCCTAAGGTAAGTACTTACCTAGTTCGATTATATCGTCAAAAAGAATATACTCAAAATATTGTAAAATGATTTAGAAGGACAAGATACGTGAGCAAGGCTGTGCCTGTAGGAGACAGCATGAGCAAGATGCAGTCATGGACGAGCAGTATCGTTCATGTATCAGTGCGTCATCCAATTCTAACAGCAGTGTAATCCACCAAAAACAGCCGTCACTTTAGAAGAGGCGATTTGGCCCGCGAAGCAAATCATAATTTTGCTAAACTGACATTTGGCTTCCAGTCTCGGGGATCAGTATAGAGAAAATGGTGTTTGTATCCATGACGAATTCAAACCCCCCATCAAGTTCAGCTCAGTCTTGTGCAGTAGAAATACCGCGCATATCCTGCCACCAGGTGACAAATACATTTTGACAGATACTAAATCGTCATCAATCTAGCCAGTATCACCTGAGATTTCTATCTCGATATTAGAAGAAACATTAACCTCCGTCACAAACAGGATGGAACGTAGCCAGAAGTGTGTGTCTGGAATCTGTAAATACTAACTAACATGCTTTCTTGCCGCACACTTACATTACCCTTCCATCGCTGTTAGATGTGGTCCACGAAGATATCTACTGACAATACGCTATTTGATGCAGGGAAGCAACATGTCCGCGAGCGGCCACAGTTCTACAAGTTACAACTATGAAGTGTCAGATTCGGAGGAAGGCTGTGACCACCAGAGGACCCCGGGTGTGGACGTCTGTATTGCCACCTCTGGGCAGTTTACCAGCATCGTAAACTGCGCCGCTGACACTATGGTTCCGGTGCACAGAATTTGCGTGCCGGGGGTTTTGCATAGATTCATGAACGTGCCATCAGTGTAAACCTGATGGTGGTCGTAGATGTGTTCGTATTTGCAGATGAAGTAAGGGAATTGTAAAGGAAGAATCTTGGGTAAATGATAGATTGGCTAAAGAGAAGAAAAATGATGAATCCCGGTGTATTCTTAAAGAGGTATTTGAACCACTGAGATGAACACGGATGAAGAAGGATTTTTGTCACACCCGGCGTGATCGTAAGAGAAAATCTGGGGAGGAGAGAAGGTGAAAAAAAAGGAGTGTGACATAATTTGGAAAAGTGGATTGGATGGCGAGTGTGAGGAGATAGACTGGAGAAGAATTTCATATAAAGTCCATAAACGGATCTTGAGACTAAAGATAAGTGAGTGAGGCAGCTTAAGTGGTTCCTGCTCGAGCAAGAAAGGCCTATGATATCGATGGCCATACATTACATATGGGAGAATGGCACATTAGATGTCAGCGTCAGATTAGAATAAGAGCTTTCATCAAGTAGTAGACAAAAAAATATGTATTGCCGCCAGAGGCGCAAACGGTTCGAGATAACCTTACAGAAGGCAAGGTAAGAGAGAGAGAGAGAGAGAGAGAGAGAGAGAGAGAGAGAGAGAGAGAGAGAGAGAGAGAGAAATTCATTCAGTATCAGTGATGCACAGCAAACGCCCACCCTACAAGGTGTATTTCATGACCATTTTCTATTTCCTGACTCGCTGCGAATCAGAGAAATACTACTGAGTGAATTCCAAGGGAAAGACATGTTCATATAAGATAATTATTTAACAACACTACATTTCTTACCAGATTATGTAACGGCATTATGGTAGAAGTGGTAAGTGATAAAGCAGCAGCAAGAACCTATAGATACTTGGAGAAGGAAGTTTGAAATAGGTTATATAAATTCATAAACCTGACGACAGGATATAAGAACGGATGATAAAGAAAACGGATTTTTCCAAGGCTTTAAACCAACTAGATCATTGAACCATGAAGCAAAGAATCATATAAATTTAAGTGCATTTTGTAAATATTTCCAGCAAAGCAGCGAACGTATAACCATCTTTTTTTTTCTTTGACTGTAAACCACCTCACGTTGGTATATGACGAGATGAGGTATATGCCTTGTGTCATGGCTGTACAGTAGTCATGTTGGTTTGAGAACTAAAGACCCTTTTCTGTATTAACTGTACTCATGTCCTCTATGTACATTTAAGACATGATACAAAATTATTGTAAAGTTCTCTCCCAAGCATTTTCAAACCTCAGTTATGAATTTTACAACACTGCTGTAACATAATCTGTATAGCACGCTATGTAAAAACAAAAAAATAATATCCATATAAAAAAAAATAATATCCATATAAGACAATTTTGTTTCTTTGGAATTCAACATTTTCGTTCTGATTTTCAGTGAATCAGGAAATATTAGATGGTTACGAAACATATATCAAGACTGAGAGTTTACTGTGCATCATTGATGCTGACTGAATCAAGGACATTTATGATATGAACTCTTGGTGATACACTCGCCCTGCTCAGTCTGTTTCAAATCATCGTTTACTTGATGAATGATGCGCCTTCAAATGCGATCTGACGCTATCATCTAATAATATGCCATTTTGCCATAGGTTTGCCCATCGACATATTGGGAGAGTGTTGCTTCTTCAGACTCTTTTATAAGTTTGGTAAAGAAGACATATGAGTTTTATCTCTTCGAGTAGGACCCACTTACGCGGCCTCATTCACTTACCTCCACAGTCTCAAGATCCATTTATGGTCTTTCCATCAAATTCCTCTTCAAATTATCCCACCATCCAATCCACTCTACCCAATTACGTCAGAAGGATCTTGCTTTTTCGTCTCGTCTCTCCTCCGTAATTCTTATCCTGTGCTCACACGAAGTCAGAGAAAAGAAATTACTCTTCTTCATCTATTTTTCTCCCAGTTGCTCAAAGCACCTCTTTAATGTTATACAAAGTATCTTTTTATTTTATTCATCATGCAAATATCTTTTTTATTATACAAAAGTACCTTTTTTTTTGTCTTTTGGTATACAAAGCCCCTTTTTCTTCCTGTAAGCGAACCTATCATTTACCCAAGATATCCCTTTAATATTTCCTTTCCTTCTCTATGATTTTCCTTACCTTTTTTTTCCTTTTCGCGCCATTACGGTCGCATCTCCGATCACCATCAGCGCTCTGCGAAACTAACATATGAATCTCTGCAAGATCCGGCTCGGAAGCTCTACGCACTGGAACCCTATTACTGGCAGCACAATTCACGGTACTGGGTAAATTGCAATGTATATATATATAGACAGGGAGAGACGTACGTCCAGACGAGTCTTCTCTATTATTTGCTTCAGGTCACATTCTCCCTCTGACTCTGACGTTTCATAGTTGTAACTTGCAGAACCGTGCCCGCTCGTGGACATCTTGATTTCCTGCACCATGCAATACCTCGCCAGTGAATATCCTCGCGAAAGACATCTAACTGCAATGGGAGGGTAAAAGAAGGGTGTGATAATAAACAGGATGTTCATAAGTATTTATATATATGCACTGTAGTCTATAGAAATAAATGTATTACCAATATACGTTATATTTTAGTATATGGAAGTGGACTCTTGAAATATACGTCTTGGCTTCTTTCCATCCTGTTCGTATCGTTCATTAATGTTTCCGATATCCAGACAGAAATTCTCGGTTCGACCCTTGGCTAGAATGATGAAAATTAGTACTGTAATTCTCAAAAATGTGCACATTTTTTTTTTTTTCTAGTTCAAGAAATAATGAGGCGTTCATCAGTAAAGATCTAACATCTACTCTACAATATATACCTTCCTTCGGAAAGATGAGAGATGATTAAGGATTCATTGGAACAACCTTTTCGTTTCAAATCGTCTGATAACATCGATCTTCTCTGATTCGCCATCATGACCAAAGCTTCTGGACGACGTCGAGAAACACTGGTCCTCACAGTATCAGAGGGACGGAAGGCCATAATGCAGATATCAGGGAATTACAAAACGATTAACAAAAAAATAAAATCCACGAATTGTGATTATTACTGAACGTCTGCAGAAGCTAAAGGCTCACTGGTGATTTAGAAAAAAGTTTTGATTAATGAATATATACATGTGTGTGTGTGTGTGTGTGTGTGTGTTTTATTCATGAAGATGCACTGTTGAAAGTTCATCGACTTCTAACAAGAAATGATGGCCTCGAGTCGAGTCGAGTCATGTCACTGAAAGCTTCACAATGCTGTTGTGAAATGATTATTCACAAATGGATGCATTTACGCATGGAATAATAAGCTGTCTGCAAATGTCATAAACATCGATACATTAACTGAAACAATGTAGAGAAAAAAAAAAGAAAATGGATTTATATTGTAGCTACCCTTATTACACGTTATCCGGTGATCTGTTGCTTGCCTGTTTAGGTGATCTGTGTGCATGGTGAACTGTCAAAATAGTTCATCGATTGTAGGATTTGATTGACAGTCAGAACCTTTATCATCGACTTAACAAATCCTTAGACGAAGGTTTTAAACACTCATGGTCGAGTGTGTATAACATTGTGCTTGTAGGATAGTGTGTATATATCTATGTGTGCTCAGCAGATGACCTATCGCCCCTTCCAAATTGGCTTAAACACTTGAATCATTTCCCTGCGCTGTACTGGTGTTTCTCTTTTCTTCACACACACACACACACACACACACACACACACACACACACACACACACACACACAACATTACACAAACACCAACAATCAAACAAACAAAAAGTCAGAGTACCTGGGGACGTAACGTAACGAAGATAGAAGCGATACTCCAGCCAGCCACAATTTGTGATCCTCTGTTCTTTGTCTTTTAACCTTCTAGTGGATGGATATACGTCTCTCTCTCTCTCTCTCTCTCTCTCTCTCTCTCTCTCTCTCTCTCTCTCTCTCTCTCTCTCTCTCTCTCTCAGTTCACCTAGCTAAGAGGCAGTACGGGCTTTATTTTAGATAGTAGTCGTTTTGCAAACAAATTGGAAATTGAAACATTGCATGTGTGTGTGTGTGTGTGTGTGTGTGTGTGTGTGTGTGTGTGTGTGTGGTTCATTGTGGGCGTGTGTGTGTCAGTGCTACGGTCTGTTTCAAACGGAATTGTTTAGTCTTGTTCTTTTGTGATGGACCACGGCCGTCGCTGGGACAGAACTTCCCGGAGAACTATAGAGAGAATACTCCATTTCTACCCAAAAACTTCCTTTACATCAGAGTTACACATAAGTGTAACATGTTTCGATGAAATGAAACACATAATACATTTCTAAGTCATAAATAACTCTGTCGTGACAAATGGTGAAGTGAATCTTCACAAACCTATCGAAGTTCTGTTTGAATGTAATGTGTAAGACTACGATACTACTCAAATCCTCATCTATTTTATCACTCGCTCTCATTCAACTGTTATATCATCCATATAACTTATTTTTTGCAAGTGTTTATGCTTTTGCTTGTTACTCTTTCGCAGCCAAGCCGTAGCACCTTGAGGTCCTAAAGGGAATAAGTACTTCACATTCTGGGCAAAAGGTTTCCATCCTACGAAACTTAGGCATTAATACGTTTTTGCGTTAGTGCATTTGTTTCTTAACTCTTTCAAGGCCAAATGCTGAATGTAGGTACTACAGAACTCGTGCTAATTTAATATCTAAAGCACGTTGGCCTTAAAGGTTTCTTTTCAGAAACCTTAGAGAGTAAACTTCATTTCCTGCACTCATTCAAAAAAGGCGACCCATCAGCCTCAGATCATAATAATGATACCTCAAGATAAAAAGGCGCTATCCAAGGGTACCAGAGCCTGGCCTTATAGGTCAACAAAAGCCTCTATGAAACTAATAAAAAGCTTTTTCTCTTCAATAAAAGCCATTTACCCCATGAAGTACAGGGTAAGCTAGTTAGATGTATAATTCGTATGTATCTACAAATATTATCAGTCATACTTATTCGGGTCGGAAGGTAAGCTACCATTCTTTTCGAAAGGATATGCCTGCAATTATCTCGTTCGTTTCCAAACTGATATTTCATCTCTTAAATGCCTACAAGTATTGATCAGTTTGAAATATAGTTTATACTAGTTATTACAGCAATGATGATAACCATGATAACAGTAATAATAATAATCATTATAATTATCATTATTATCGATCATTATTATTAGCAGTAACAATTATATCATTACAATCAAAACAATATATTCTTTTACAGGTTTATCAGAGAAGAATCTCTTTACGCAACTCAAGAAAATAAGCGTTTCAGGCTACCTATGTAAAAATATTAATTCAAACAAAAAGTCTACCCAGAGAGACTAATAAGAGAAAGGCTTGGAATTCCCAATTGCGTTTCACCTGGTCCGACCTGCCCTGATTATATGATCTCTTTGATTCAGCTTAGAATGATGAAAAACGTGGTTCGGGACGTCTTGTTTCGACCTACATTTGGCTTGAGTTTTCTTGCTCGTTTCCTGACTAGTCTTTGATGAGAACTCGTATTGTTGTTCTCGTTGCTTTCAAATAGATTTGCCATATACGCTCGAATCAAATCTATTTATTCTTCTTTCCAAACAGCTGACGATGGAGGCGCTAGCTGGGGTATTTTGATAAAGATGGCATGGAAGATGATATCAATGTAGGTCGTCTCTGATCTTCAATCATATGACTGTCTTCTCAGTGGGGCCAAGTGAGGATATTCAGCCCTCTGTTCTTAACGCTACCTCGCTAACGCTGGAAATGCGAATATGTATGAAAAAAACTCGCACATTCATAGAACACACAATTCCCTCCAACAACAAGGAATCGAATCTTGTACCATATGCGTGGTAGCTAGATACGCTGACCACTCAACTATGCTACCCACAATAGGAGCATGACTATTCGATTTCTAGTTGTCGAATACCCTTCGCCTCACGCCCATGAGAAACGGGGTCTAGAACGATCAAATCTCGTCAGGCTCGTAATAACCAATATCAGCAATTTTACCGAACTTACAGTCACAACGCAGAGTTATATGAACATCAATATAATGCACATGAAGGCGCACTTTCTTACAATACATAATGCCCTCCAATAGCGAGGAGTCGAACCTCGTTCCATTTGCTTGGTAGCTGGGTCCGCTGACCGCGCGGTTATTGGGAGGGGAGGGCCACGAAGGGGATAGGAGGTAGGGAGGACGGTGCTGGGTGTGAGGGAGGATAATTTCTCAGTATGGAGGAACAGGTCCCGCCGGCCATTGAAGGCCCGAGAATGATTGAAGCTTCGCGGCCCAAAAGTGATGGGAGCTTCGAAGCGGCTTCGAAGTTACTAAGTCCAAGACGAGGCGATGAGCCTAATTTCTCAAAGTGTGAGTTTGAGCTGCACAATTTGTCTTTAGCTGATTGGCTTTTGATTCGCAATGTAGAATTTATATATATGTGATTCATAAGAATTATTCCTTTATACATGACCTCTGTATCATGTTAATGTGTATGTCTATGACATAAAAAGAAAATAAGTCACTTTTTTTCTTGAACGCTAGATGATCCTTGCATGACACGTGGGAAGCAGCAGCACAAAGAATGAAGAGACGAAAAAAAGTTATGGACCCTGGGAAAGTGGATTAGATATAGCGGTGCTGGTTGAGACAAAATGGAAAAAGGAAACTGAGTGAGGAAACAAAGAGAGGATTTTTTTTGAACGCCATAGGGGAGGGGAGAGGGAGGGGAGCAACGGAGGGGTAAGGCAAGGAGAGGTAAGGGTGGGTGGGGGAGGAAGAGAAGGGGGAAGAGGTGGGGAAGGTGAGACGAAGAGGGGAGAAGATAGGTGAACGGGTAGAAGGCAGGGGAGGGGAGAGATATGAGTGAGGAGAATGGTTGGAGAGATGGTAGGGAAGGATAGGGAGAGGACCGAGGGAAAGGGGACGAATGAAGGGGAGAGAGGATAGGGAAGGGAGAAAGGAGAGCAGATGGAGAAGAGGACATCATAGGCGCCGGATATGTGTGTGTGTGTGTGTGTGTGTGTGTGTGTGTGTGTGTGTGTGTGTGTGTGTGTGTGAGCGGAAGAGTCTCATGTGTAAACCACATCTCCCTGAACTGGAACGAGAGACTCGAGAAACTGGCATTCCCCTTCACAAGTTTAATGTACGATTATTAACACTGCAAAGATAAAGTAAAGACATCAGATTAATGTCTTTTCCAAAACGAAGCCAAATTTGGTGGAAAGACGTAAAGTGCTTTTTATCTAATAAAGTAGCCCGTAAGAAAGAAACCAATTGCCAATATGATAGAGGCAAGTATGTAGATTGTCTTAAGGAAACTGAAACTTATACAACAATATGTCAGTACGAAGTCTATGTTGCCAAAAGTAATAAAAGACGCCCTAATCCTAAGGAGTCTTGTAGTCATGTGAGAGAAAAACGTCATAACCCAATCAGCTGGTTCATGAATTACAGAAAACTGTGACTTGGTTCAAGACAGCGAAGCATCTGTATTTACAAATGAAGGCATGAGTCATGTCCCAAATCCAGGTTCAATCGATGGGAAAAGATAACATTCTGCAACATGTTGACATAGATGAGGATTTACTATCGGCCTTGAAATATGGAAGGAATGTAAATAAAACGGTAGACCCTGATAAGTGTTATCCGAGGAGACTGAACGAGGCGAAAAATGAGATAGTTAAACCCTTCAGTGCTCTTTTCAATAACCCACTTGCTACGGGGAAAGTTCTAGAGGAAAGGAAGTTGGACAATGTAAAACTGGATACAACACAGCACTCCAGCAAAATGAAGCAGTTAATCACGGAAAGGAATAGTTAATGAACGATACCAGATGAATTCTGGCAATCAAGTAATGATATTCATATGACCTGAAACGACTGCTGACTCTTCTTTCTATCTTCTCTCTATCTATCTATCTATTCATCTATCTATCTGTTTTCTTAATCAGCCGCCGAAGAATGATGAATTCAATATCTTTTGCCCTTTGCTAAGCAAACCGGTAAGTAGAAATGGTTAAAGAGCCATGATTCTCTCTCTCTCTCTCTCTCTCTCTCTCTCTCTCTCTCTCTCTCTCTCTCTCTCTCTCTCTCTCTCTCTCTCTCTCTCTCTCTCTCTCTCTCTCTCTCTCTTATGCCTCGTTTTGGGGAGAGATTAAGTCTATTTGTTAGGTCAACCTACTGATCGAACCGTCGATAATCGCTGTGTGGGAAGGTGTAATAATAGACCTCCCTCCCTCCCTTCCTCTCTCTCTCTCTCTCTCTCTCTCTCTCTCTCTCTCTCTCTCTCTCTCTCTCTCTCTCTCTCTCTCTCTCTCTCACGATGAAAACATAGCAACAACGCAAAACAAGTTTTTTTTTTCTATCATTTCTGTTTTTACGCTAGAAAGCAACGACGCGAATTTTGGTAGTGATAGATAGCACTTTACACAAGAATTAACCGTCACAGTTAAAGAAGTATAAACACAGATAGATCGTTTGAAAACTAATAAAAGCCCAGGTCCTGATCGTTTCTATTCACGGGTGATTAGAAACGTCAAACAGGAAATTGCCGGAGACCGTTAAACCATATCTTAAGTAAATCTCTTCAGGATGGAACAATCCCACAGGCCTGGAGATTGGCAGACGTCACTCCTATATAAAAAAAGGGAAGCCGCGCATTGCTTAGCGATTACTGTCCTATGAGCCTCTCATCAACTATGTGCAAACTTCTGGAGTAGACTGTTGGAGGTGAAATGGTAGCCTATCTGTAACAACACATCCTGATCAATGATACACAGCATGGCTTTAGAAAACGCAGATCAAACCTCACAAACCTACTTGAATATTCTCATAAATCATTCAGTACAACGATAAGACAAAAACAATAGATACGATATTTCTGGACTTCCAGAGAGCATTCGACAAAGCCCCCCCTCGTTAAATTGATGCACAAAGTCCGGGCCATGAGGATTACTGATTGCACAGGAAATTGGATAGAAGCTTGGTTAAGTGATAGGAAGCAGAGAGTCGTAATGAATGGGGAATCATCACCGTGGTCACAGGGTGCTAGTGGAGTTCTCCAGGGATCCGTGCTGGGGCCTATATTTTTCATCATTTGCATTAACGATGTTGACGTAGGGCAAAATAACCTAGTCTCTAATAATGCAGACGACACAAAGATCGGCAATGCCATATACACTGAAGGAGGTAGGCTAAGATTGCAAGAGGATCTAGACAAAATAGCTGAATGGTCTAGTAAATGGCAAATGCCATTTAACGTCAAAACATGTCAGCTGTCACAAGTAGGAAACCTAAACGAAAAATTCTATCATGAATTGATGGGCCACAATTCTCGCATTCTCTCTTCATATGATTTGTTACGCAGTCAAGGAATCAGTTTAGTTGCTCTTCACTGCACTGCTTCTTATTTAAAAATGTCCTTACTTAAGTGGGGGGCCCCAAAACTGCACTGCATATTCGAGGCGCGGTCTAACTACAATTAGGTATAGCGACAATATCACATCCTTGCTTCTGTACACGTAAAGCTTCTGTTGATGAATCCTAACATCCTATTGTTTTTGTCTTATTGTGGGTATTGAATGCTTTATGAGAACATTCAAGGAGGTTTGTAAGGCATGATCAGCGTTTTCTAAAGCAATGCTAAGAGTATTTGAAGTTACTGGAGACAGTGACCCCTAGATCTCTCACATTAGGCTCTGAAATGACAATAACTTTTTGTTCTAGTTGAACGCTAACATCCTGGTTCTCGGATCAACCAAAGGGTCAGAGAGAAGCCACCTTTCTATTTCAATGCCTCTGCATAGCAGTCTAACGGGGGAATCAAAGTGGTATTATCGGCTCGCGTTCTTCTGTGAGAAAGATGAGGAGCTTAACGGAATGTAACTTAAACTTGTTTCGTTTTGAAGAATTTTCAGTCATAGATTTCGATAACAAAAAGAAAGTGGAAAAAAGAAATGTAGTGGTAAGGGAAGAAATCTTTCATAGCCGACAATCCTTTTTAACTAATTTGGTGGTCCATATCTGGACAATGAGACTTAACAGAAAAATTCCTAAGTTTCTGTGTTAAAACTTTAACAGGAAATTTTGAAGAATATAATTCATACTGAAAATGTTAGTTCACAAAAGCGAAGAAAAAAGTCATATGAAAGTTGAAAAGAATACAGTAAAACTCTCAATATTATATATATACACACATATCAAATATATAAATTTGCAGTATTCATCAACGAGGCATTTCAGAATCATTCATCTCAATATTTCCCTTTTATTCACCACTCCACTTCACTTTCCAGAGAAGGCTAGACTGTGGCAAAAATATTCCTCTGATCTCATATTTAAATTCCCTTTTCGTCCGCAAAAGTTGGGAATGAAATGGGGATGAAAGGGAAGGATTCAAATCGTCGACAGAGTTTTTGGACTGAAGGTTACAGGGAGAGTGCAAAATCCACCCCCCCCCCCAACTCCACATGAAGGGTGTGATGATGAAGGTTTGCCGAAAAGTGTGGAACAGTAGCCTAACACAGCAGGGGGTGTGGGCGAAGAAGTTCTGCGCGGGAGATGTCCAAGAGTGAGGGAGGAGCCCACAGCGGCAGGAGTGGTATTGGTGTAGGGTAAACCCGCTCAGGGAATAATAGGGGCGCCGGGGAGTGAACCAGCAGTCCAACACAGGAGTGTAGGAAGGGAGGGACAAGCACTGGGAATGATGAGTATGACGAGGAAGCCAAGTTCCTAGTTATGCCCTCTTCGTACACTTTGCCTGATTGTGTTGTTCCCTATTTATGGACATGGGAAAGAGCACACAACTTTCATCACGTCCTCACTTCTTGAGCTCGTAATTTTGTCTTACAAGTTTTCAGATCTTCCATTCGTAAGGGCGCGGTCTTCCTGGACGCCTAGCTTACTCTACGTGTCCGAAAACTCGGTACGCTGAAAGTATGTTTACTTATGTCCTTTCGTACACTTCCCTTGCCGAACAGCCACTTAACGTCCTCTTGCTTTGAGTTAATTTCTGTCTTCAAAGAACTCTTACATAGCAACGTTGTTAACTATGGCCCCTTTAAGAATCTGTGCTGTTAACAAGTCTACCATTATCTTCCTTCCTCCCAAAGTAGGCAGACAAGGGGCTTCTATTCTCTTGTTGGTCCTCATTCCTCTCAGGTATGCTACCAGTGACTGCCTGCCTCTCCTTTCACCTTTTCAAGCAGTTTTGTGCGACTCCATCCGCATGGAGACTAGACTGTTGAAGCCTGTTCTCGCCTGGGTGTAATACGATCATGTGTATCTATATCCTCCCAAGCATTACGTTGTTCACGTAACTTTTATCATTGAGCATAGATTGCCTCCCTCAGGATCCTCTTCACGTTCTGGTGACTGACTTGCCCGGCATTATTTCATTCCTTAGTTCCCTATACTGTTTGGAGGTTACATGCAGAATGTAAGCAGGCATAAACCACAGCATGTTACATATACTGATTGTTGCAGTCGAAGAATTGTGCATACGCATCTGTTCCTCACACTACAGATCCAGTGCTGCTTCTAGATGGTTAAGCCAACAACAGTTCCTGCCCAGAACCGAGTAGGGAGGCCTCTGTAGGGTGGTGTGAATCAGTCGATTCCCTTGCATAAGCGTGCACCTACGAAGGGGAAGAATTCTGAAGAGTATATCAAACTTACTGATAATCAGGTTAAAGGAACTATGCAAAGACAGTGCAAAGTTGCCTAGTGCTACCAGGAATCTGTTTCTACGCCACCTTAAAAAGAAGAAATTCTTTGAAAATGATGTCTCCTAATTTGTAGTAAGATGATCATTTAGTAAGTCAGATGCTACCGCTAATGAGATATCTGTGTGAGGGGTCCTGGAACAGGTCCTTAAGACTCCACTTGTTGAGTAGTTATGCCATAGCCAATTAGCGATCCTTGAGCACCTGGTGATCTTCTGGAGTAATCAAGGGAGAGGGATTAATTTAGTCTTACAGTCTCACCCTATTTAGCTGTTGTTGTCGGAGCATCAAAGGCTGCACCATCTCGCAGAGAGGCTCTTTGCTTCGCCTAACGATGTGTGTTGAGCGAAGAGTTTCAGGAACAACTTGGCTAGTAGCTTGGTTCAAAACTATCATGACTGCTATTTGGCTAAAGCTATCATAATGTTGATCTATGCCCTAAATCTTATCTGGTGAGACCTTAGAGTCCAAATGAGCTGTTCAAACAAACATGTGTACGAGATTAAATGGCACATACGTTGATCACTTTTGCCCTATCACCAAGAGGATCTATTATCACTATATCAACTTAGTAGTGCTAATGTTTGGACTATAGACGACCTGTTATACTATTGCAGAACACTGAGGGAGAGTTTAAATGCGCTGCTCATTTCAAAACGATACGGAATCAAAATAGTGTAGTCACGGCCGAACTTATCCCGTCTTTGGTAAAACGGATCCACAGAACGGTGGTTCGGAAAGATTCTTAGTCTCGAGGCAAACTTCTCAGGTATCACTGAAAGGTGCAACATTTAGGAAATCTTAACCAGGCCTCTGTATTAGGTGGCTTCAGTTAATATGATATCTAGCGTCCATCCAACACCACCCGTCATACATAGCTCAGAGGCGAATGCTCTCTACTGTGCGAAGACATTTACTATTAGCCAAATATGATGATAAAAATCATCACACCGGGGTACGGTACTTCAGGTAATGTACGAAACACATTTCGAAGCACCATCTTTGTAGGTGACTGTTCATTCCATATTCAGATTTGGCAGTTACTAAGTGCGCTGCGCTCCAAAAGATCTCAATGCTAAGCTTCACAGCTTCGAATCTTTGGTCCTCTGCTGCTTTATACGGCAAACGAAGATGATTTGTACCTCTTTCCTCTATATAAACCAGGTATTTTTGATTAATCTATTTTACAATAAGCTTTTTTTTCCAGCAATATAATCAGTACATTCATTAACAGGTTATCATTCAAAACAAAGCAGACCCCACATACACACCAAGGACCTCATTATGACGACACCTTAACTAAACATCAAAACAAAGAGAACAAGAGAACAAACAAAAGAAAATGGTGGTCTAAGACATTTTCTCCCTTCTTCTTTTGATGGTAGGGAAGACTTTCTTCACAAAAAGGGACAGGCCTCATTTGCTGAGAGAAAAATGTGTGAAGGGAAAGAGGTCCAAGGATTAGCAGTGTTAGGTAAAGAGACAATAAAACTGCCTAACCCTCGAGCTGCCAACGACCACACAATAATGCTGGTGACGCAGTAGCTTCCCCGGTACATTGCTGCCCCACTAATTGCACAGACATCCAGCGAACCAACTCACGGGAACAGAAACAGTGTCGACGAAAACCTAAAGCGTAGCAAAGGGAGAATAAAGCAACCTCTGAGATCTCACTGTGAGAGCGTCTTGAAACGAGTTCATACGCAGAAAGATATTTTGTAGTGGCTGATAAACAAATGGTTCTTTTGCCAAAACAGCTCTGGTTTAGTAAAGAACACATTTCTTCAATGTGTTTGAAAACGGAAAAACACTTATACCATAGAATATCCTACTGAACTGGTTATATGAGATTGACAGAGATCAGAGATCGTTAAGATGAGGACCTGGCTAACTACAACAGGACTCCTTCATAGAAAGTATAACTTCAGAGATAACACCAATCACTACAACTGTATGAAACAGATTCATCGTATCTAAGTAAACCCCCGATTCGCTTTCACACTTAGAAATCCATCTGATGACAAAACAGCTCACTACTTCAGTGAATGTGTACAGTTTTCTCTATCTAATGAATACCTCTTTTTCCCTGTTTGTTAAACCTAATTATAATGAGAACCTTAACGCTGGTGAAAGTGTGCACACACTCGTGTTTTACATAGGAGTACCCGTCAGATAAACATTACTCCAATCTTAGCCCGTTCCATTATCGCTCCGCTTACGTCTTGTCTAGTACACATTAACACGCACGTTTACACTCGAGAAAACGTCTTCCCGTGTAAGCATTATGGGCCTTCGTGATCCAGACTCATTATACCTTACGAACTACTCTAATGTGCCCACGAGCAATAGTCTTCCGTACACTGGGGGGTCCTGTTAAAGCCGAAGACTACTAAAATCCAGCACGACATTATATACAGAGTGCCTTAGGATCACGCGAGGAGAGCGGGCTCTGTTACAGCCGCCTGTAGAACTCCGTGAGAGGCACCAGACAACAGTATATAGCCCCAGATAAACACATTCAGCTCCAGACGCAAACGCTCGGTGCCAAACAACACCACCAGCCGATAAACAACTGGCGATAAACACTAACATCGATCATTAGACATCATCATCATACGCCAGACAACCACCAACGCCAGCCAACAACACGTATCGCCAGATAACAACATCTAGTGCCAGTTAACAACACCCAGTGCCAGTTAACAACACCCAGCGCCAGACAATAACATCCATTAACAGACAACAATACCCAGCATTAAACACCAATAACCAGAGCCAGAAAACAACAACTAACGCCTAGCAACAGCGCCTAGCGCAAGGTATCAACACCCAGCGCTAGACTTCAACAACCAGTCTCAAACAATACCCAGCACAACAACCCTTGGCGCTATACAACAGCACCTTGTTCCAGACAACAGCACCAGACGGCAGACATTACAAAGACATAAACAGCACTAAACTGTAGCCCTCTCTAATTTGGCAGACAATATCATTCGGTGGCAGAGAGGAAGGAATCATGACAGACGCGATCAAACTGAGGCAGAGAGGATCAAGCTACAGACATCGACGTCCCCAACAAACAAGAACACCAAACGGCAGATTAAAACACGGTGGCAAATTACACAACACTCATTAGCGACCTGCAACACTTGGCACCGGATAACGACATGAAGTAGTACACAGCAACGCAAGACACCAAACAAAGGCTATCGACGGTGGAAAGAGAAATCAGCCAACAGCTTGAGTAAATGAGAAACAATATGATGAAGGTGTCACTATGCACATGATAAGTATGGGCCAATTGTTAATGAGATCCCCACATGATGATGAAGAGAACGTCGATTATCCCCGTCTTAAGGAGAATTTTTCGTGAGGCGGAATTGTATGGAGTTGCCGTACTCCTGGGAAAGGTCTGATGGTATAATTCCCAGAAGGGCCATCAGGACGGGTTCCTGGAATATTCAATTACTTGGATAACAGCAACGGGCTGAGTGTCGAGGGGGAGCTCCTGGGGTCGGTGGAAGGTACAAGCCATTCGAATATTCACAGGCTTAGGTAGAGGTGGGATAAGTTGGTTGATGCTTCGATACACACGAAACTGCAGATTACTTCATTGATTTTCATCATCAAAAATTAAAGGGGATTTGACGAGACGAAGAACCAGAAAACTGCTGCCACAAATGAGCTATAATCTTTTGCCTTTACCTTTCGCTCTCTACGGCGGATGGATGCTCATCTTCAACAGCGCAACAAGCCCGCCGGCCCGGCCATCGCAGAGCTTATGATATGCCTTTTCTTCCCTCCTCCCAAACCCTGTGGATAACGTTTGTATAGACATTCCCGATTCGGGACATGAGGCTGAGCCGGTTGTCGGAGGTCTGCCAAAACAACATTTTGCGAAAGACGACTCGTGTTATTTGATTTGCGTCGCAGAGGGAAGCAATCTGCTCACTGACCTTGAGATGCAAGTGTATTTCATCCTGCTGACTCGCATGTTCTACACTGTAAACAGTTCCTCATCCGACTTTTCTCTCGAAATGTGTTGCCCTGACGACAGTTGATACCGTCTGTATCCCAGATGTTTCAGGAGTGAGAAAAGAAGAATATAATGTGAAACATATGACACTATACGGCAAGTATTTTTCAGAAATTTATCGTAGTACAGTTTCAACCTTACTTTACTTGGTCCTTCCTTTACATTCTTTATTGTCTATATATCCCTTTACCTTTCTTAGTTTTCACAGACCCATTCATAGTTCCATTTGAACGATTTTTTCTGTTTAGTCTAGATATCTAAGAAATAACAAAATATCCCTTTGAACTATACAAGACGCAGTATTGAACAAAAGGTAGACGAGAAGGGAATTCAATCGAGAGAGAAAAAAGGTAGGGACAATGCAGGAAAGTAGCAGATAATTAAAAGAGACAACACGTCGTACAGCCTCTGAAACTAAGAAATAAAAAAATAATCAAAATAGTTGAGACAAAAAAAGAAAAACCTGTAGAAAGCTACTTTCAGAACAGAGTATGACAGCTACGCGGTATCAAGTAGTGTAAAATAACTTGCATATCTTAGAAAAAAATAAATCTTTGGGTGTTTATTACGAAAAAAAAAATAGAGAGGAGCTACATGATGATCAAGAATATCGTGACTCTCACAAACCTACTGAAAGAAGGTCAGAGGAAAAGTAGCTACAGAAAATGGTGACACTCTTGTATTTCCTCTCTCTCTCTCTCTCTCTCTCTCTCTCTCTCTCTCTCTCTCTCTCTCTCTCTCTCTCTCTCTCTGGGAGTTATCATTGCTGACATTCTTCTCCGCATTACCTGGGACTTATAACTGCTGACACTCTTGTTTTTACACCCTGCCTGGTTGTAGCCATGACATAACTGCAAGTATTTTTATGTCTCTACCCTCCGCTAGGCCATCCAGGACATGTTATCGTTGATATTGTTAGTCTGCGTGGCACTTTCCATGACCACCTGACATTTTGCCCGAGCAATCCGGGATAGCAACAGTTGACCTTCTTGTTATTATTTCTCTACCACCCACGGATATGTGATGCTTAACACTCTCATCGCCATACTCTGCCTCGATGACTGGAAATTATAACTGCTGACGTCTTTTTGCGCTTTTACTTGTTATTCCTGACACTTCTGTACAATAGGGCTCTAGCTACCCACCCCCCCTGACTGTGATTCTTGACAACTCCGTCTCTATACTGTACCTAGCTTACCTGGTATCACGAGCAACACCATGGGAGGCACATTATAGAACTTAAAGAGGACCCAGGACAAGTACCGACAGTGTGTACTAAACCAGTGGGACTGTGAGGCTATGATGGACCTGCGGGCTGCTGCTGCCTCCAAAAGTCTGGTTGACCAACGACCCAGTCCAATAGTATAGGCCCAACCCGGGCTATGGGGGAGGTATAGAAGACCCCAAAAGACTTCAGCAGGTATTCTTGATACTTATTATCATTTCTTTATACACTTTGCTTGACGACTCTGGAAATACGGATATACAAATACCATCACTCTGGCTTTTACACCTGGCTTGTGTATCAGTTCCTTATTATCAGCGAACCCTTTTGCCACACTCTGCCTTCGTCACATGGAACTTGTAACTGGCGACAAACTCGTCTTCACATCCTTACTTTGCAGTTTCCGACACTTTCTTCTCTACCTACCACCTTCTTAGGTGTAATTTGCAACTGCTAACACTCTCTCCTCTCTACATTCTGGCCTGGTATTCAGGATCTCTACCTAATGACACTTCTACCAACAACGAGTATCAATTGGCTGGCGCTAACTCCCCCTGAAAATCTTGTTAAAAGGGTCAGTGCAATGCTCGGTAAAATGACTCCCCAGACCACCATTAAGTTTAGTGGTCCCCTCGCCACCAGCAGAACTCGAGGACAGTTTCTCAGAACGGAGATGTGGAGCCATGATGAAATGCAGAGGTTCCTCGGAAGCGCAAGATGAACTCTCAAGACTAAGAGGAGAACAGGATTAGAACAGACTTTCTCAGGAAGCTGCTAATCATCTGTTTCCTTATGTTTTTTTTTTTTTTTGTCTTTCAAGATATTTGAAGACTTATCTGAATGAAAGTTGCTATCATATTTCCAGACTAGAGAAGAGTGGATAAGAGGACGGTAGTTTAGGTCATATTTCTAATCACCATCCCTGAGTACTGGAGCAATATTTGTAAGCTTCCATTTTCCGTGGTGCACCTTTCTGTCTTCAGGTGATTTCCTTAACAGCTTCACCAACAAGTGGCTATCTTATGATTTGTGTATTTCAAGCCCCGAGGAGACACAACACCCAGGTTTGTTTATGGTATCAGTTCCTGAGACGTTCCCCTACTTCAGCCACAGCATAACAGATTCCAAACACATTTTCTCTCTGCTTTTCACAAATGTAAGCAACCTTCAGCTTCAGTTCTCCCAACCATGGAAATTGTGTCACCCATATCCTTTGTCGGAGGGGTTACCTTTTCCCCTTGCGTCCCAACACAAAAGATAAAAGTCTGGGAACTCCTTGATAGCATATCAACAGCAGAAAACGTCCTTTGCGTTTTGGGTATCACCAAGAGAAAGATGCTGAAGCGTGCAACTGGACACATTTTCCTGATATTAGAAATGACTTGGGTTGGAACTCAGTACAGGACGTCTTATTTCTGGGAAAAAGAGGGAGGGAGGTTGGGGGGGGGGGGGAGAGAGAGAGAGAGAGAGAGAGAGAGAGAGAGAGAGAGAGAGAGAGAGAGAGAGAGAGAGAGAGAGAGAGAGAGGAGTGTGTACAAGAGAAAGACAGACAACAAAGGGCCCGATAGTCCATGTCTAGGTTGTCTGTTTTATCAACTTAAGGCTACCCTTTCCCTATACCACGTGGATGAGACAAGAACATAACACTAAAGGGGCTCTCTCTCTCTCTCTCTCTCTCTCTCTCTCTCTCTCTCTCTCTCTCTCTCTCTCTCCTCCTCCTCCTCCTCATCATCATCATCATCATCATCATCATCATTTCATTCCCTCGGTCAACAACTGTTGGGCAGGAAAAAGAATGAAAAAAAAGTGACCTTGTGACCTTCATAATATTTAACAGGACAGAACGAAATGGAAATATACGCTTCAATGTCGTAATGTATTATCTCAAGCGTTTGACTGCTGCATCTCACAGCTTCTGTGCAGAGGCCGGTCACTTGAGGATAGGCTGTTCTGATGACTCTCTTCATCCAGGCACAGCTAAGCTGTTGAATTCCCCCTCTTCCTATGACCTTTTTTCCCTTTATGATTTAAAAATCTGTCTCCAATTTGTTACCAGATATGGGGCCAATGTGGACGGCAATGGGGTGTTTCCTAAGCTACTGAACATAGACATTCAGCATCTACACCAACATCTCGCAGTAAATGTCATAGAAATCACATAGAAATCACATAGAAATCAACTCTGAAAGTAGGTCAACAGATGAGGACAGGAGGTTCAGAGAACAGAAACACAGACAGCCAGCCACATGCCAGAGTTCGAAATCGTGGATGAAAAGAGGAACTGGAAGTCAAAAGACCCTCGACAGACAAGTTATAAGTGGAGCGAGGTCAACACTTAATGACGAGGACGCAGAACCACGCGAGTGGGAAGTTGTACCGAAGAAATCTGAAGACTAACTAACCCATGACGGTATGAAATCAGAGGCGGGTGTACAAACACAGTCTACGCGCCAGCAACGGTTGAATGGAACAGACACAAGCTTATGTGACGTATCAAATGGCCTCACTCATCGATTGACTTCTGACTTTAAATCGTATACTGCACAGGCAAGATAAACTATGCCATACTCCCGTAAATAGGTGGTACCCCTACTACGCACACACTGAACGATACATATAGAAAATTCAATCATTTGAATCGCATCGTGCACCTCAGTCCTTAATTGGCTGGCAGCGAACGATGATTAGTCATCAAAAAAAAAAGGAAGAGTAACGACATCTTAATAATCGAGGGACTTCAAGTGTAGAAATCGTATAAACATCAAAGTCTCTCCCTGGATATAGAATATAACCATAAGATTTTGAATACTATCTTGATATAAACACAACATAGTGACAGACCTGGAGAAACGCAAGGTCAGACTGATGGCACGATGATTACTCAGAACAGCTCAAGTCCAAACAAAGTACAAATAGACACCAGAAAAAAAAAAATAAAACATTAGAACGGTTTTTGGTCAAGTGGGACACTGCTGGGGACTATTCAACTACTCTCTAAGTACCAACCTAATTCCCCAAACGTCAAGGAATGGTCTTACGTACACACATCCAGTACCTAAAGAGACCCTGTGGTAGACAATCACCTAAACTACACACGAACGTTTCTTCTGGTCTATAGCCTCCGCCCAGGAAGAAATTTAAAGCAGGACACATTGTTGCTCTCACGATCGTCTGCTGCAGCCGTGAGCATCTGGTTATTGCATCTTTCGGCACTGATTTCTTCGATGCAGTTTGAAGATATGGAAACACATTTTCACTGAGGATATATTCATTTACCTTAGAAAAGAAAAGGTTAAGGGATGACATTAAAGCAGGTGATCAATGGCTATGATAATCTTGATCTAACAATGTACTTGAGACTCCATTCGTCTGATTCACTCGAAGTATTGGATGCAAGCATACTTCATGGGCTAAATTTTTTCCATCGAATGAGGTGACGTTCTTTATCTTCAAGAGGATTGTTAACGTATGGAATGATGTTCCAATCCAGACATAGTTATAAGAAATGCCGTAGATACGTTTAAGAACAGTCTTGATGAATGTTTGTTTCACTTTAAGGCCACGAGTCCCCTCGCTGTTATCTTCGCTGGCTGGCTACCATTGCCAGGTGCTCTGGGCTAATAGGGTTCACACAGTGCATAAATATACCCGGCAGGTTTTGAGACCTAGCTATTGTTATGCTCTCCAAACACGAGAGTGATGAAGGAACTTGAACAATGTCTCAGTGGCTGTTGTTGTTGTTTCCAAGTCTCCATCGGATATCAAGTGATTCATTAAGGCCAGAGCACTGGAGGGTCAGAGTAACTATATCTATGATCTACCGCCACATTCTACACGTAGAGGGTGAAACGTAATATTTCAGTTGATGATTCGTCTGCTCTATCAAACATCAGAGTCAACACATGTTGTCATGTAGTAATAACAGATCATTATCCCACGATATACAAGAACGAATGAACGCGTTTTCAGTGACACTTGAGGAGTTTAACCCTTTCTTACACGTGGGGCTGATATGTTTATGAAGAACGGGCTACGTCTGAATGAACTAAATAATACCGTGCGTTTTGGCGGGTTGTTCATTGAGTCTACTCGTGCCTTTTAGTTGATATACGCAACCCGTGTCAATAAAAAGGCGCATCCCCTCAGTACATAATCTTCTTGACTAAGTTTCTGTCATATATTAGAATATCTTACGTTAATGAAAGCATTCGTAGTTTGTGAAAAGTGTATTAGAAAAAAATTTCGATACGATTTTCCTTCCTTAAGTGGGAAGGACAAACTATAGACTGTCAACAAAACTCACACACAGGAGCAAGAAGCTCCATCGAACTACATGTCACCAAGAAGCCTAGCACTGCTTTCACACGAGAGATTATGTTAAATCTTCAAGGATATTACGCCGTGAACAAGACGTCTATACATCGCCGAAGCACTAATTATCAAGAATCAATAATTTAAAAATCAATAACCAGAGACATGACACTACAACGACATACTCTAGCACCGAAAGACAGCCAGTGAGCAATCAGAGCCATATGCAAGGCTGCCCATAGGGATCACCTAGCCTCACCCGCTCCCCGTAATCTTTCCGACACGATCTGTAGCCTCTCCACGCGATCCTGAAGAGGATTTGATGGATCCAAATCGAAACGTTGATGCACCTTTTGTGGGAATCTTGCATAACCTTCCCAGCCATGTGAAAACAGGATTAGGCGGCTTGAGATTCAAAATGAATCTCATGAAAACCTAGTATGTGATCATTTAATGATATATATATATATATATATATATATATATATATATATATTCTTTTTTTTTTTTCTTCTTCTTTCATACTATTCGCCATCTCCCGCATTAGCGAGCTTGCGTTAAGAACAGAGGACTGGACCTTTGAAGGAATATCCTCACCTGGTCCCCTTCTCAGTCCCTTCTTTTGGAAAATTAAAAAAACCGAGAGGGGAGGATTTCCAGCCCCCCGCTCCCTTCCCTTTTAGTCGCCTTCTACGACACGCAGGGAATACGTGGGAAGTATTCTTTGTCCCCTATCCCCAGGGATAATATATATATATACATATATATATATATATATATATATATATATATATATATATATATATATATATATATATATGTATATATATAGTGCATATGAACGCACACTTTTCATAGAACACATAATGCCCTCCAACAGCGAGGATTCGAACCCGGATCTTTTGCGTGCTAGCTCGGAAATGATCATAGCTGTAATAATCTGATGAAGGGAAATAGAAAATAATGTCTCCTATCATCATAAGAGATCAATTCTCTAGTTACTCTCATCAACAGTGCTATTTTACTCTCATCTTTCAGACAGTACCCCCAACTCTACCTTGGCCAAAAGACATCCAAGAACACGATACAATTTTTGCACACCGACTCTTGACCTTCCTGACCGAAAGGGTGACTCGAAAGATAGACAGAGACAATGAAGCGGCCGTCAAGAATGTCACATGAGCACGCTACAGAAATGTCAATATCCCGGCTTCAGCAAGTCTCTTGTCACACTCCCTTTGACTTATTGGATCAAGAGCGACCCGTAATGCTGCACAAGCACACCGCATCCACCAGCTTCACTTGTGACAAGGAAACTCCAAGGTATTACCTGGCGTTGCACCGTAGGACAAAACATTGCAAGGGAACTCGCTCGAGACTCATGTGTGTGTGTGTGTGTGTGTGTGTGTGTGTGTGTGTGTGAGTGTGTGTGTGTGTGTGTGTGTGTTCCTACCAAGACAGGTCCTGGGGGACCCATCCGTCAGGAACACTCATGGGCCCGCAGGGGCCGCCTACACACACACACACACGAGCCCTTAAAGGTCAAAAGCGAGGTCTTCCGACGCCCGTACTGCACCGCTGACCTCAGGAGAAGTGAGGAGTTAAAGGTCACGGAGTACATGTGACTAGAGCAAATGGTATATATATATATATATATATATGTATATATATATATATATATATATATATATATATATATATTTTTTTTTTTTTTTTTTTTTTCATACTATTCGCCATTTCCCGCATTAGCGAGGTAGCGCTAAGAACAGAGGACTGGGCCTTTGAGGGAATATCCTCACCTGGCCCCCTTCTCTGTTCCTTCTTTTGGAAAAAAAAAAAAAAAAAGAAAAAAAAAAAAAAACGAGAGGGGAGGATTTCCAGCCCCCCGCTCCCTTCCCTTTTAGTCGCCTTCTACGACACGCAGGGAATACGTGGGAAGTATTCTTTCTCCCCTATCCCCAGGGATATATATATATATATATATATATATATATATATATATATATATATGACTCCACTTGCATGAGGTTACGGCTCGGAGGAAAACAAAATACAACGACCTGGGTCCACAATACCTCTTTCTTCCAGTCGGCTCACAGACGCTGAGACCCTTGGGAAGAAACGCTTTTGATTTCCTCAGCGAACCTCGGAACCCGGCTGACCCAAGCAACTAAAGACGAGGGATCATTATAGCTAGCCAACGGTTGAATGCACGTTGCATCGACAGCTCAGGTTCCCTCTCGAACGAAACAAAATGATTCATATTTCAGTAATTCAAGTTAGAAAAAAAAATTACGTTCATGTTGTGTTTCAAAATAAAGTATCTGCTTAATCTTATTGTAACATGTATTTTCATTTGTATCATTTCAAAAAGCAAAGAATAAGGAAAGGGATGGTATACATATATCTTAAAATCTGTCATTCGCCAGCTTCCCATTCGATATTATCCAGTCCTTCCTTTCCTCATACTCTCTATTGTCTTAACCTTCCTCCAATCTCTTACCTCTTCTTTCAAGTCAGTTCTTAATGCTCCCAATGCATCTCATCCTAAGACGTGCCATTAGACATCTTCCTTCACGGGGTCCAAGACAAATACTTTTCTTTCTTAAGTGTATCTTGTGACTCTCATTATTTGTATATGGGCATACCATGATCTCATGTAATATGTATAATAGATGTAGCATTCAAATCCTTTCTTAATTTGGTGCACCTCATCCATTCGTGTAACTTCTCTGGTTGGTGTGATGCCTCCTATTCTCTTTTTTGTCTTTATAAACTACCTTGTGGACCCAGCCTTCACCAACAGTTACTAAGCCTTTCAGTCACTCCTTCCAATGAGAAAGGATAGTTCCCAGGCTCCTGGTTCCAAGGCTTGTCTGTTTTCTCTTTACCATAATACTTTTTATCGTTTGGGAATGACCAAAAGTGGATTCATCTATTTCCTGAAAGTTCACCTCAATTACTGACCTTTGGTGTTTATGTCACCGTACCATATTCAATCTCTAAACCCGTCCGTCAGACTAAATTGTCTCTACGATCACTCCCCTCGCTCATCAAAAAATAAAACTTGCTACTCTTCAAGGCAGCCATAGCCATGATACGGAAAGTTCTACACAGCTTGTTTGTTGCACTCGAGAGCCAACAAGATAAGGCCTAACAGCTCCACTGTATTGAATATTGTTGGCGGCTGTATGTGTCAGCGGGACAGCCTCCACGAAACAACACAGGCACAATGTAGCCATTGTGCCAACGATGACAGCCGTGGGCAATACCAGTTGAGCCACACTTAAACAACGACTGCACCACACACACACACACACACACACACACATACACACACATACACACACACACACACACACACACACACACACACACACACTTCACTGCAACAGTAACTACGTAGATTCCTCACTCACAAAGTAACTCCGCACTGCACTGCGGGTACTGACGCGGAGAAGAGATCTGTAAAGTCATCTACGTGGATTCAGTAACGATATTTAGCTGGCAAATCCAGAGCTACCGCAATGCACCGTTGTCCTCTATAAACGGGGGAAAACGAAGAAGGAAACAGCATATCGAGGATAGAAAGCCAAAACAAAACTGTACGAACAGACCAAAAGCTGAAATGAAATATCAAGGTGGAAGTATAAATATATATCACATTAAGATTGGAGGATAGCATACCAAAGCAAACCTGAAGTACAATGTCGGAGATGGAAGAGCCTACCATAGATAGAGTGGTATACCAGTCCTGAAAAAAAAAAAAAGACATGCTTTAGGCAGGAGTTAATTAAGCCAGTTATGGAGAGACCATTGTTGTAGTATCGTTGTGCGGATGATATATTATTATATCAAGCCTGACGACTACAAGGGCGGAATAGCATGTAATCTTTAAGCTAGAGTAACGAAGGAGGAAGCACTTACTTTCAAGGAATATAAAGAAATGGAGGAATTTGCTGTATATGCCGAGTAAAAACTGTAAACGGAGGAACAAGGGTGGAATGTCACAACTACTTAGCCTCAAGAATGTTAAGCAAGTCAAGTATCCGTGTTGGAATGTCATACCGTGAATGGAGTTATGTATATGAATAATGATAAGTACAAAGACGGAGGAAAATATAGAGGCGGGAGGAAAGGGCAAACATAAATCATTTCGACGAGGGAATAACACAGTCAGTGGAATAACAATAGATGGATCATGTTTTCTTTAATGAAAGGACGTTCCGAAAATGGAAGAACGTACTAATGATTCACCTGAGAGAAGTAACATGAGGAGGGTTAACTAACTAAGATGGAGTAACGCAGCATGGAGAGCAATCCCAAACACGGAATAACTAGGACTGAGCATATGTCAAGAACACTCCAATGGTATATACTATGTAAAGTATAGAGTTACATATCAAGCATGTAAAATAAGATCAAAGTAGCGTAGATCCGATAGAATAACAGATCTAGAATGGACCATCGAGTGTCAGGTCATTCTAAGCAAAGATCAGCCAATCAAGGGCGGTGTTAACAACGTGGATGAAATATCAAGCAACGTATTGAATTTCTTTAGTTTATTGTAGTTGCTCATTTTCAACGTAAAAGAAAACTCTCATACCTCTTAGGTATAGACATCCCTGCACGTGACTATGGTAACAGTTCCTCCACATGTTCTCCAACCAGTACAGTACCAACTACCCAGCTCCATTTATTTGTCTCTCCGGCTGTCGTACACAATCAAATTCTACGTCTTTTACGGCTCTCATCTAGTCTTATCGCTGTCATGGATTCACTAGAAAAGCAACTGTTAACCTGATGGGTCTGGACTGGGCCCAACGCTTTCCAAGTCATGCTCGTGAAACCTCGAGACACGAGAAACTCTCGTGATTTCACTTATTTTCTTGACGATGGATGAGCCCATTACAGCGACTAATAGCCCTCTCTACTGTAGTCGACCGCTGTACTGTCATTATCCTCCCTTCGCCTCCTTTTTTTATCATTCCGACTCCCTTTTTTTCCTGTTTTCGGGCAACGAGTCCCTACTGGCTTCCCCTAGGGAATATGAGGGAAGAACAGATAACAGAAGACATAATGATGGCCCATTCTTGTTCATTCCCCAGCTCAAACTATCAGCAGGGGAAAATACGATAACCAGAAACACTGTGCAGTAGGGAAGAAAAAGATACTGCCATGGAAATTATAGAGGAAAGTGTCTCAAGAAGAACTACAAGAGTGACGGTGAGAGGGTGATGAGGAAGGAGGAGAGCGAGAGACTGATGTTGAAGGGTGGCGCTGGTGATGGAGGGGGAGCGGTGAGAGGCTAGTGGGGTAAAGCGGACGGTGAGAGGTTGATGATGGAAGAGGGAGAGTAAGAGGCTGCGGATGGCGGGGTACGGTAAGAGTCTTGTGAGAGAGGAGAGGTCTGCGAATAGGAGAATAATGTGCTGCTGGTGAAGGAGACTTATAACTAAATGGAACCTATGAGACTGGGGAGAGAGATGTGACTATACTGTCGCACTGTGTCAGTGACTGGAGGGCGAGAAAGGGGGAGGGGGGGAGAAAAGCGAAGGATCTCGGGGTGATGTGAGACAGATGTTGCTTAGTGTGGGAAGAGACAATCAGAGAGAACGATAGAGAGAAGAGAGAAGATAAAACGAGAGAGAGAGAGAGAGAGAGAGAGAGAGAGAGAGAGAGAGAGAGAGAGAGAGAGAGAGAGAGAGAGAGAGAAGCAGAATCAGATGCATTCTTAGAGAAGAAAAAAAGAGCTACATATTTTTGTAATGAAAAAAAGTGAGAAGTCTGCGATGAAATGCGTTTTGCTCACAATAAAACTGAGCACTCCAACATTTCACCGGCTTCAGAGTGCGTCACTCCTGCGAGGTGGTGAGTGCCCTCAAAAACGTAGTGATGGTGGGAGGAGGATGTCACTTCAGGATAAGAGATTCTGAGCGGGAGAAAAGTGGAGGCGACTGCAGCTAAAGGGCTTTTCGACAGCATTCTTTTGACAATGAATGATCTGCGATAAGTGTTGACTCATGCCGATATGAATGCCATTCATCATGTTAGCTTCCAGACTCATATAACGGATGGATGAATCATTTTCGAATGATTTAGGACTAGTTGAAATCGTCTTATACGACTCATCAAAACGTTGATGTAGGCCTTCATGATCAAAAGATGGGTCGACTTCCAGCATCGATTCACTTCTCAAAGCAACGCTTTTGTATACGTACTCACACAGTTCCATTGACAGTAAACAAAGGGCTATTACAGAGCGCTTCCTTAGGTACAATACCATGCGTGGATTTGTACGTGGACGTGCACATGTGCCCGTGTGTAATTGCCGACTTGAAATTACACAACTGTAATGTACATGGGAGAGATATTTGCACTCGTGGGGCGCCTTCTCTTGAACATTCTCTGCTATCATACAGCCTTTTAGATTTCTGTACGCTGTTTACAGTGACCACGTGGTATTTGAGTTAATTATATCATATTCGTCTACCATCCATGGTACATTTGATCAAAATTTAATACGTCTTTTGATCATTTTAAATGTGACAAACTGTTAACTGAAATGATTATCAAGAAGTATCCACCAGAGTAACCCAGTCCACACTCAATGTAAGGAGAGGAAGGTCAGATGTCACGTCACATAATTAGTGTCTACCTGCTCTCCACGGAGACTATGAAGCTCCCTCCGCCTCACTGCTAAGGACTTCAACACCTGTATTCCACACACTCAGTTCGAGGATGTGATAAACGAAAGTACTCACCGTTTTTACTTCTTCCCTCTAGTGGTGATTGTGCATATATCTCTTCGCGGGAAAATGAAGATTCTGCATATATATATATATATATATATATATATATATATATATATATATATATATATATATATATATATATATATATATAAGGCAGGTCAAGAATTATGACTTACGTGAGCAGAGAATTACAAGCACAGCATTAACATAACTGTTATTATGATAATCACTTGTTTCTTGGCTATAAGTACATGCACGAGGAGGAGTTACTGACCCATACATTTACAGTAATTGCCTGTTCCCCGACGGTGAGTGTATATCTATGGAGAAGTTATTGGGCCATACTTTGACTGGACTCATCCCTGGGGATAGGGCTGACAGGGTACTATCCGCGTATCCTCTGCGTGTCCAGGACGACAACCAAGAGGGTCAGGAGCAGTTCAGCAGTAAAGCCCTCCTCATTTTGTATACATGTGTGTGTGTGTGTGTGTGTGTGTGCAAACAGTACACACGTCGCGAGTGTACATAAGGTGCAGGTAAAACACAAGGAAACGGAAAATACGAAGTGTCAAGCGCTTTCGTATAATTACATCGTCAGGACCCACTACATTTAAAGAGAACCCGAACACAATACACCAGCCGCCACTGGGCGAGGCTGGCAAATGAATTAAGAAAACAGGTGAAGGGATTAGGGCACATATCAAGACCTCACCTCTCTCAAGTTACAAACTTAGGTTAAACTATGTTCTGAGAAACATATTTGCAATATTTTCTTTCCCTTAAAAAGTTGTTCATTTTATATACAGCAATATTTTGATTCCTATTAATTTATACTAAGTATTGTAAGAAACGACTCAACAATATTTCTATCAGCTACCGAGTTACTGTATTTGATAACCATAACACTACTCCTGTCAATTATTCTTCCTCATATTATCATGGTATATTGCTGCATTTTCTAGGGCATTTTCATAATGCCATGCCTTCATTCATCAACCATGATGGGTACTTGTGCCATCCTAAAAGGAGTCATAATGAAAGCCACGAAGAATAACTGCGTAACTCCATGTCTAACGTCAGCAGGCAGTCACCTGGAGTGTGTCCTTAATCCTTCACAGGGACACCTCCTCTTGCGTCCTGTCACCCGACTCTGCTAAGTCCGAGGCCTTCACGTGTCAACCTCTCCCCCAGCAAGATTAAATGCGACCTGGAGGTGGCAGCTCTACATTATCCCGATCATCACAATCATGAGGGTCTGACGCTGGCGAAAATTTTACCACCAATTTATATTCTTTTTAGTGGGTTATCTAATCGAAAATTTGTTATGACAACTGGCTGTGGTGAAATGAACTTCCATAAATTTCGCATACGATCATGGGGCACTTACGAAGAGCTTGCTGTTAGATATATTTAATAAGACTGGTGAAATGAAGACTTTTTTTTCCCTTTAACTAACACATGGTAATCAGGCATGTAATCGGTGAAGTGCCAGGCCGTCAAGCTATACCCCATGCTCGGTCATCATTGGAGTAATGGCAGCAGTGGGAGTTCACAGAAGGATTGGTCTGAGGAGTGAAAGACCTTTTGTCATCCAGACGGACAGGAACCTTAATGGAGATAGTGAAAAGTAAATGTCAGGAAATATATTTCACACTAAAACATATCATTTGAGGGGAGACATATAAACTTTGAATGAAATTATACAACTATGTAATCTAAGTATCAGAATGTTCCATATTTTCCAAAAATTCCGATAACAAGTCCCTTTGCATTTCTGATAGAACTTGCAAATTTTTATATTTTCTCAATAGCCCTACTGACCTGTGGTCTCCTACTGAGAACCCGCTCACGAGACCCGAGAAACCACTTTGGTCCATGATAACAGAGAGACTCAAACACCTTACTTCAGATACTTGATCCCATTAACCCAAATCAACGCAGTGGTTTAGAATGCGTTATCATGCTACTACCAACACCTGAGAATCAGGTGTAAACTAGCTGTTTCAGCCAGCCAAAGGAAATAGAAAGAAATATCTTTACCTAGAAATTTTAATCGTGAATATTCAATATTTATCAATGGATACCTAAAAGTTCCTGAAGATAATATATAACCACGTCAGTCAGTCAACTGGCAAAAAGTAGCAAAGTGAATCTTTAGCTTCCACTTCTGAAACATATATCCTATTTGTCAACCTCCCATTACTCATTCCCTGCCTATGTCCAAACCATTTCAGCACACCCACTTCAGCACTCCTATAAAACAATCAATAAATCAGTTATGTTTTTTATTTGTAAAGCTTCCACAACTACCAAAATTCTCAGTAACACTATTATTCCATGTTCTATTTGGCCACATCTATTGTACATAGTTTTGATATAATATGCAGAGTCACGAAATGCATTTGTTCATTTATACAGCCATGCAAAAAAAAAAAAAAATCCATAACCAGGAGATGAAATAACGAACAGCATACCGTTCACATACCAATGGAAGAAGCCTCCCCGAAAGTTAATAGTGAAAGACGTGTATTTCATTCCAACAAAAATGAAAGTGAAAACACGCGATCATTTTGATATCGTTTGTGTATATTTACCTCGATTTCTTTTTTCTTTCCTCTTTCCAGGGTTTGGGTAACCTCCTCGTAGTTCACTTTGTTATTCACAGTGGATGAATTTGCATATATTGACTATCCGTTTGCAGTCTGAAATTTATGTATTCTTGTTGATGGTGCCTCTGTCTGTCTGGTTGATTTAGTATGGATGACTGGAATTATAGCCCGCCTTTGAGATGTCTGAGATGTAAAGGCTGCATGTATCACGTCAATTGAAGTGACTTAGATAACTACAGACCTTCAATCGTCTCTCTGTCGAGTAGTGTGCACCACAATATTCACTGTTTTTCTTTTCCTCGACGATGAATATCAGCAAATTCAAAGCTTCTGTTATGGTTGCCTTGGACGAGCCATTGTCGTGCGCTTCTCAGCCCTTGCCTCCCAATTCCGTTGTCACCTCCTTCTTTCGTCCTCGTCTCTCTCCAACTTCCATCCTTCCTCCATCCTTTGCATCCCTGTTCCTCCTTCCTTTGCCTCCTTCTCCCATCCTCTCTTCCTTCCTCCGTCCCCGCCTTCGTGTTTCCGGAATCAATACGTCGAAGTTACGGAGTCTGTTTGCTCTGGAGAGCGAGTCAAGGTAGAGTGAAATTAGTTTCCACATACCCGCAGAGTTTTCGTCGTAACTCCTATGATATTATGTGGTGGTCAAGATACAAAAGAGCGCAGAAGAGTTCGCACAGCAACAGCCCATTGGATCCGTTGGAAGCCCTCTGCGATAGCGGGGGATATCAGAAATTCAAAAAGTAATGCCGGAAGAGTGAAAAGGTAAGGAAATGATTCCGAAAGAAAGAAAATCTACAAACTTTCATGTATCTTAAGATGTGCAAATGCTGTTTGTCGTGGACTTGAAGTGAAACATTGATCACGTCTGTTCTTCTGCATATCTATGGTACTGCTTTCAACACTCTGTTTGGCAATCTTGTTGGAAGAAAAAACTGCATGGCCTCATTCGAGGTAAAATGTTTGCCCAGGAATTCGTATCCATTATTAAGAGTATAATCAGGCACATCAAGCCTTAAGTGGCTACTTTGATCGAGATTATCGATGCATTGAATAGTTTTGAATACCTGCATTTGATCAACTCTTAACCTTCTCTCTTCTGAGCTAAATCAATCAAAGTCGTTTGGTTGGCTCTCATAGAATTTGCTTCTTAAGTCTTAAGTCATCTTGGTAGCTCGACGCTGTATTCTCCATTCTGTCTATGCCTTTGTTCAAGATGGGAACGGACCAGTGAATTTCAAACTGAAATTCAAAAGATCTCCTTATGACTCTTTAAGATTTTTTTTTTTGCACATTTTTACTGATTCTCTCTATTGCTTGCTAGCCTTTAAGCCCCGAGAGATTACTGCATTGTTTAACCATATACCTTTTGTAGTTCAATAGAGTTGATGCTGCTACTTTCTTCTGGTATATCTCTGCACTTATCGATGTCAAAAATCTATTTGCCAATTATGACCCCAGTCCATCAATTTTTCTCTGTCGCTTGCAGCTGCAGACGCTCATTTTCAGATGTAGATTTACGTCCTAGCTTAGTATCATCTGCGAATTTTAATATCTCACAATGGAGACCATTATGAAAATCACTGATATATGTATGAGAAAGAGAACCGATTCCCAGACTGATCCCTGTAGCACACCACTTGTTACATCCACCCATCAATCACACCTCTTTGTTTACTAGGCCATTCAACCAGTTTTCTAAACATTAACCTTTGCTCATAACCTCTGATGCGGGAATATTTCGATTACTTTTTCAAATTCCAAATGAATGATATGAGCTACTTCATCTTCAGAATTCATGTTGACTTTATCATAAAAGAAATTGAGAGGATACCTCAGAAATGAGTTGGGAATCGTTCAAGGCTCGGTGATCGCGAATGAAGGTTTCAATAAGCTTGCCAACTACTTACGTTAATTTGAACGATAATTTTCGAACAGAGACATTACATTTGCACACTTCTCCATCCTTGACACTTTCCCCGTAGCAAATGAATTATAGAGAACAGTCAATGGCTTACCTTATCTCATTTATTTATGCATATCCTTTTATCTACCTGCGGTCCATTTATCACTGATATCGTATCTTCAACTTTTATGTCAATACGTTGCAGAAAGTTATCTACTCTTGGCACCAGAACTGGTTTCGGGACCTGAGATGTGTGTCTTCAGTCGTGAATATACGTGGACAAATAATAGAAAATATCATTCATGATCTTTGTCATGGCTTCGAAGTCTTCAACCAATGTCACTTGAAATATACAATGTAGAGGAATGGTTGATATATGGAAACGTGAATGACATACATATAGAGGGATGTTGTGGGAATGAGAGATGATACAAACTTTAAGAACAAATTGAGTAGGGAGAAGTGGGGGGAACACGACCGTAAAACAATGAAGAGAGACAATGGATGAGAAGCAATACTCGTACGGATGATGCCACACAATTCAGGAGACGACAAACTGATGTATAAAAGTATAGCTGCAAGAGAAGACTATAGATTCCAGAGGGTAGATGAAGATTTAGAATATCTCCGACGAAACAGTCCATCCAAAAATCAAAAAGGGTCATTAGAGAATTAGGAGAGGCTTTGAAACAACAGACACAGTAGTAAACGCAGGCGATGTATGCAAGAAATTAAGGGTTCAGTCTGAAGATTGAGAAAATATGAAGAGACAGAGGGTAATTAGAACGTTGGGGATGGGAGATTAGGACCGGGGTATGTGATGAGGATATCCGACACACAACATGCATTTCTACGAGTCAGCAATGATGAACATGGCTCTTCTTCCACCAAGGCAGAGGCATTAACTATGGACTAATGTCGGCATTAATCATGGGCTAATGTAAACACCAAAGTAGGAGTGGTCTTGAAGCATATAGGTAATGTATGAGGTAGAATTGCAAATGAGACAAATCAACTAGATACAGAGATCCACTTTGGTGATGAACAGAATGGGATGTAAGAAAGCTGGAGGTGCAAGTAACGTATTCGTCACATGAGGAACAACTGGGATCATACATGAATAATGAATGCAGATAATACTTATGGAGATGAAAACAAATCAAGCTTGTGGTAGATTCGACATAGAGGGAAAATTAAGTGTTCTGATCATACGTAAAGTATTTATAAAAAAAAGGACAGCATCGGTTTTAAGATTTCAACGATCTGAATGACTCGAGTTAGAACAAAATGACTATTTCTTTTTCATCTATTGATTGTCTGATGGGAAGGTAAGGCTGCAGAAAAACGGGAACGTCCCCATGGTTCGTGAATTTTCCTTTATGCCGAAATATTGGAAAAAGTTTGAGCTGGAGTTATCGATAAAGTATAACTGAAAAAAAAGTGCTTGGAACTAATTGAGAATCCTGCAGAGCACGGAGGACAGAAGTCCAATAGGAAGCGAAATGAGAAAATATTGTGACAGAATTTGGATAATCCATAAAGGCACGACGGATGATCGAAGTCAAACTTTGAAATATATTTGGATGTGAGGGATTGGATAGGATATGTCTTGTCATTCATCTGGATGGTACAATGTGTGCAGTGAAAAATGAAATATAGTCATGAAATGATGATAACATTTTTTTTCAACAAGTTTTTTTCCCCTATACACACCAAATCATTTCATGTCAGCAGATCGACCAAAGTACTATGCTTCAAAACATACATCTTAAACGAAGGAACATGAGTCACTACTTAAAAGCAATACCAGTCTATAAACCATACTAAAACAAAACGAAAACTTCCCTCTACCAACGTGGAGCTCTATTTCGAGACTCACACCGGGGTGAATATTTCCAGATATCATGGACCCTCAGATTAGGTGCCGACTCTTCGACATCTTGCTGATGATGATCTTCCTCATCTTTTGTCCCGTGTTCGGTGGGCTGAGCAAGCGTTCATCTTTTCTAAGACTAATAGAAACTGCAGCGTGATTTCTCCTTAGGACTGTCATCAAAATTATGTGATACACCGCTCACTGTGGACGTCTGTCTTTATCTGTGACACTTCATCGTTCCCTGGCATCGGTGTTCATGCATCAATACGAATGATAAAGTGCTAATTTGAGGGTTATTAAGAAATTCTCATTTCAGAAAAGACATGACTATCTTCTTTTTTTTTTTTTTTGTTTGTGTTGAGGGTTTCAGTCACGGACAAAAGCACACATCAAGGCCGGGCCTTAGCTGAAATATAGAGAGAATTATGAAATGGAAAAAGACAAGGGAAAGTTTTTACGAATTTTGGAGAAAGTGAAAAACCTGCCTTTTGAAATGTGCCAGGTGACAGTTATTGTCAAATACACGATAAGGTAAAGAGTTCCAAAGCTTCGATGCGTAGGGGAAGAAGCAGGTATCAAAACGGCCCACTCTTGAGTTGTTGATGACCACACAATATTCATGTGACGCAACAACTTATCGAGTACTGCGTGGTCTAACTAGTGGTGTGGGCACACAAGCAGCCAGCTCTCAGGAGCAAAAACCACAGTAGTACCTATAGAAGAGGGAAAGTAAACCAACAATGCGGCCTAAGGTATGGGGGTCAAGTTTGGAAGTTAGCCTGGATAGTTTATACAATCCCTGTATAAAGAAGACACCCAGTTTCTTAGAGGCAGACTTAGCTATTCCTGTAATGTGGGTTTTCCAAAAAGGTAGAATTACAGAACCGTTAAAGGAGGGACGAGTTGTGAGGAGTCTTCGATAGAGAGATAGGTAGAAACTGGGCATTGGAGGCATTAAACTTAATATTTGGTGTACCCCACCGAGATATCCGTTCTAAGTCTGAATTTCATTAGGAAGCTGTGCCAAGACGAGATGCAGATCGAGTGAGATAAGAGTTAGCCGAACTGAAGGATGTGCATGAATGCAGTGTTGAGTCGTCAGCGTATGAGTGCATTGGATATTCTTGTGTCTGTGTGATGCCAAAAAAAATGACGTTATTGTTAGAAACAAAAAATTTCACCGAAAGAAACTTTTGATTTGTCAAGTACCATAAAAGTGCACAAAAATATCGTGGAGCTCCTGGATCGATGAATCTTTACAAGCACTACCCACAGACGAGACTGAGGTGTTTTGAATTCCATTTACGTGAACATTACAGTACCATTCGCTTCATCAGCAGTAGACTTCCCTTACCTTCGACACTACTTCTGAGGCAGAGTAATATTATTAGCATTACTCGCAAGATATACATGAACATGAATAAATCTCTCATCACCAGAGCTCATGCTGGGAAACACGGGCGTCCTCACAGACAGAATTAATCATGAGGCAAAGGACTAGGCATATCTGAATTCGTCTCGACATGAATGACTGATATAACATATAATCCCTGAGACTTGTGATGCACGTGTCGCCTGTGGGATGGAAAAATTTTTTTACTATCTAGCATTTTACCGAATGCTGACTCTCTCTAATTCATGCAAATTACTTGTAGATTTTTCTCAGAGTATTTGACTGCTTATCTTTCTCACAACAAAGTTCGCTTCCTCTATGTTTCCTACGGATGCATGACGCCACTAGATGGATGACTCTCACGGCGAAAATTTATAATTTCTAATAATTTTGCAGATATGGACAAGTAAACCTACAAAACACGAGGATATAGTAAGCAGAAAGTTACCCATTCGCATTGTGTTACTGAAATTGTTTTTATTGTTTGATAAACTTTGTCGAATCGTGTCAGACATGAACAAATACCATCCGGGTTTATGGTGGACTTTATCAATACATGCAAAATGGGCATAGGATACACAGCTTTCATATTTGCTATTTCTTCGTGGTCTTGCACATGCAATCGATGATTATTCCAATAATCATCAAATTGAAATCTTTTTGCAAAGTTTTTCTGGAGGGCATCGTGAAAAGATTCTCCTAGAGACCCTGTTAGAGGAATTGAGGAAACTTCACTCCTCTAAGAGTCGAACCATGATCATCATTTAGCCCTCTCACGCCCTAACCAAGCTTCTCTTCAACCCCAACAGCGCTGGTAGCATAAAAGGTGTTTAGTGAAACTTGCACTACAATAATCAGGGCTTCATAATTCTTGCTTGATGACAAGAGTCACGTTTACCCTCGATTATATGGTTGTTTTCTCCACCTTTTATGTATCTTCCTTTAGTTGTTTTCTCCACCATTTATGCATCTTCCTTTAGTTGTTTTCTCCACCTTTTATGTATCTTCCTTTAGTTGTTTTCTCCACCTTTTATGTATCTTCCTTTAGTTGTTTTCTCCACCGTTTTATGTATCTTCCTTTAGTTGTTTTCTCCACCTTTTATGTATCTTCCTTTAGTTGTTTTCTCCACCTTTTATGTACCTTCCTTAGTGGATAATGTGATCACTAAAATACTATGTTCATGACGCTCTGCAGACAGACAAAGGGCACATTACATGTTTGCATGGTTTACCTTCTGTAATCTTCTTCTCTCGTCAGTTTTCTGCCACCTCGTGAAGGGCAGTGATACGAAGTAGCAGGTAGGAAGTGAGTAGCCTGAGTTTCTTCGTGGTATTCCTTAATCATTAACGCGTATCATAATCCAGCACTTTAAGAAAAAAGACAAGTGTGGGCTTTTTTGACTCCGAGACAAAGTTTAGGGTAGGGAGTAAGCCTCGCATGTCAAGAAAAGGTCAATTTTAACATGAGCCAATCTGGACCTTAATTTGGCCTACGACCGTTTGGATGTTTCCTATATTCTGACCATCTTGCAGTGTCAACCACAAAGATTCGTCTCGTTCCAGATATTCTCCTAGTCTTAACTGACCCCTCCAGCATTACCGGAAGACACACAGACCAAAGTCTATACGTCTATCAGTCTCACCAGAACAGTCTGTCTCTCACTGAATATGACTTGAAGCTCCGTCTGTTTGCCAGTATCACTTGGCGCCAAGTCTCTGACCTGGTATTACTGAAGAGAGAGAGAGAGAGAGAGAGAGAGAGAGAGAGAGAGAGAGAGAGAGAGAGAGAGAGAGAGAGTTCTGTGTGCTCCCCGGGATTACACAGAGGGAGCCGTTTGGGTCTGAGTATTATGTGAAGCTCCGTCCGCCTCGGTCGTTGAGGAAGGCGACTCACAGATGCAGGAGGGAGGAGGTCGATGGCACTAATCTGTAGTGGAGAGGATGGTTCTCCAGTATACTCCTGCTCTCCCAAGCCTCAGTGTGGAGGATCTTCGTATCCTGAGTGTTGCCTCCTGTTACTGATAACTTTAAGGTTTGCTTGTGTCTAATGCATGGGTCTTGTGTTTGTGTAGATACGAGTAATTTGGATAGTGTGTTAGTAATTACTACTTCGTGAATCAATAGCCTTTCTGAACCACTATAGTGATCGCTGGCGGTCAGAAGCACTAAAGACACAATTCTAAGTGTTAGGACACATTGGAAACGAAGTCCTCGGGTTCTATCCATTGCCAAGGAGAACACTGTGATGATGGCGTTAAAAGAAGCCTAGCAAGAGTAGCTCTCTGAGGAAGCAATGGTGATCACCTATCTCTTGCTTCAACATTCACAACAGCTGCGCCATTGAGTCTCGTCTTCCCGGCCTGTAAGGGTTTAAGTCCAACCATGCCCGTCAGTGCGAGGCCAGACTCTTATCTTGCCAGTCTATGCATGGCCAAACTCAATATATTTCCAGTCTTTATAGGGTCGAGTTCTATCTTACCTGTCTGTGCAGGGTTTAGCTCCATCTTTCCAGAAGGTGCAGTGTTTAGCTCCATCTTTCCAGAAGGTGCAGAGTTTAAGTCCATCTTTGCAGATGGTGCAGGGTTTAAGTCCATCTTTCCAATTGTTGCAGGGTTTAACTCCATCTCTCCAGAAGGTGCAGGGTTTAACTCCATCTTTCCAGAAGGTGCAGGGTTTAACTCCATCTTTCAAGTCCACGCAGGGCTGAGCTCTGTCTCTTCAGTCTGTGGAGGGCCCGTACATTATATCCGTCTGTGGAGGGCCCGTACTCTCTCATGTTCGTCTGTGGAGGGCCGAACTGTCTCATGTCCGTCTGTGGAGGGCCCGAACTCTCTCATGTCCGTCTGTGGAGGGCCCGAACTGTCTCATGTCCGTCTGTGGAGGGCCGAACTGTCTCATGTCCGCCTGCGGAGGGCCCGAACTGTCTCATGTCCGTCTGTGGAGGGCCGAACTGTCTCATGTCCGCCTGTGGAGGGCCCGAACTGTCTCATGTCCGTCTGTGGAGGGCCGAACTGTAAAATACCAGTCTTTGCAGGGCCAAAATTTACTGTATCACTTTGTCTAAGGCTGAATACAACTATAGTTGGTATGTCTGCGTTGGATCAAAAGCAACCCTAACGACCACTGTAGGAACGAACGCATCCACGCTCTAGTGTAGACGAAGTCTCTCGAAGCAGCATGTGCAGGACCAGACACAGACGTGCCTGTGCGAGAGGCAAAAACCCACCAACCAATCTATATGAAAATGTCGGATATTAATGCGAATTATGTAATTAAGATCATCCGATATGCGTTGCATGTACCTCCCAAAAAATGAATTAATGCAAAACCATTTACCTGTAAAACGATATTACACTAATTTATATCGATGGATTGCATAACTGAAATTTACATCAGCGACGTATTAAATGCTGATGAGGTATATAAATCTAATCAACACTAATGATTACTTTTTTCACGAGAAGTTTAGCGAAATGATTTTTCCGCTCGTGGGAGGAGTTAAATATAGATATCTGAGGCGCCATCACGTAATGAGATGACGCCGACGAGTGCAGTGGGAGGATAGAACAACGGGGCGGAGCGCCTGTATACTGGCACCTGGCATCACCGAGCTGTTAACATAATGCTTCATGATTCAGTGATGGGAGGAGTGGTTGTGCTCCGACGTCTGCCTAGCACGGGCGACAGGACTCCGCTCCGTGGTCGCCAGGGGAGACAGTGACCTCTTTTGCACAATTATTCATTACTATATTTCAAAGTGGAAGGTAATAGCTTATGCTGGGGTGTAATGTCTCTCTCTCTCTCTCTCTCTCTCTCTCTCTCTCTCTCTCTCTCTCTCTCTCTCTCTCTCTCTCTGGCACCACACCTCAAAGCTAACGAGATGCTGCAGGTACACAGTCCACACGACTGGCCATCGGGTGCGTTACTGACGGCTGTTCAGTGAGCCAAGACTTCAGTGGCTGTCGAGTTTCACTCTTTTAGTATAAAGGGACCTTTTTTTTCTGCCTCACCAGCAGATATAGAGATATAAATGCTACCAGATCCGGCATGGCAACAGGGAAACGGAAGCTGTAGGGTGGTGTTGGAATTTATAAACTTACGAATTGCTGGCAACTGATGAGGAGGATCTTCTCTGGGAAACACGTTGTGTTGTATGTCTGGAAAATTTACATGTTGAATGGCATTATCTAAACTCCCACTGAATTGCAATTTCACTTTCATGAATATCGATACTCAGTGTGATCGACGTATCAATATATATATGTATATATATATATATATATATATATATATATATATATATATATATATATATATATATATATGGGAGCGGGGGGCTGGAAATCCTCCCCACTCATTTTTTTTTTTTAATTTTCCAAAAGAAGGAACAGAGGGGGCCAGGTGAGGATATTCCAAAAAAGGCCCAGTCCTCTGTTCTTAACGCTACCTCGCTAACGCGGGAAATGGCAAATAGTTTAAAAGAAGAAGAAGAAGAATATATATATATATATATATATATATATATATATATATATATATATATATATATATATATATATATATATATATACATATATATATAAACGGTAGGAGTAAAGTACTACCCACTAGTAGGCTGACTGGGTCTGTTAGGGCACTATCATCAGATACGTCTCCCACGGGGACACTCGACCCGAGTTACGGCCAATACTAAGGTCTCGATCCCGCCAGCAGTATGTGCAATATGGATCCATTTACAGCCTCCCTCCTGCCTCCCACTTTAACATGATAACTTCCGTAACAGGATGAAAAGTGAGACGGTAGTTAGTACATCAAGTCTATCACCATGGTTATCAGTTCTCTTATTAACTCTATGCATTTGGGTCGTTTTCTATGAGTATTTAGCTGAGGCGTTTCAGCTTATCAAGCATGTCTTTCATGACCTTACCTCTGGCACACTTGGCCGTCTTGTGACGAATTCTTAGGAGTTTACCGTCAACGTTGGAAGTTCGCTATAGTTGTCTTGTCGGAGAAAATTCGATACCATAAACATATCGTCAATAAGTCGTAAGAGTCCAGAGCTATTTCGAAAGAATTTCTGGTTTCCGCACCGATTCAATAACCTGTTCGTTTCACACTGTAGTCTCCTCTCATATACAGTTTGTGTTCATCCCGAACGACATTACAGCACAAGAGGGCCTTCAGCCACATAGAAACACAGTCCAAAATACAAGAAGATGCGACAGAGAAGCAAGATGGTTCAAAGAGGAGGAGGTTTCCAAGCCAAGGAGGCGAGAATTTAACCAATACACACAGCCACATAGGTGGCACAGAGACGATGAAGTAGACAAGAGATATAGGGAGTATACAGGCAGCCAAGTGATGAGCTTTGCTTTTCTTACTTCCAGTTGCTTAAAGGGAGACGTATGGATTGTCAACGACATCATCCGCGAGATTCTCTTCTTCTTCCCCCTCAGATTTTCAATGTCATAATCACTGCGTTCTAAGCTTTAGAGGCAGACGTATCGTAATCCCAATGACTATGTAAAAGAAGCCTTGCATAACTAGACCAAACGTTGATACCAACGGTTAACGCCTCCCTTGAGCAGGTATGGTAATTCAGCGATAACTTTCCTCCATGTTAATTAGATAAGACGTCGTTTACATACCATTAGCATGTCGTAAGATTATACACTTTTCTACCGGCCACATTCCCTACTCGGCACTTCACTGGCCATATTCCCCACACGACAATTCACGGGAGCATTTAGCCGTTCAGCCTGTGGAAGGGGACATGAGTATGTTCCTAAGCGTGGTCTAATCTTTACAAGATGGGCATTAGGCATGTCACTTGGGACCACTATCTGTAGGAACCCGCGGTAGGATATATATTTCATACGACACCAGGATACATTATAAGGAGCTGCTATAATAGCACAGACCACGCTGTATCTTTCATGATGCTGCAGCCTGCTGGTAAGGGAAGCAGTTTAGCCCATATCTTGTTAGACACATCGTAACTACTTGAGATTACCATGCTAGATGAATCATACTATAGTTGTTTGTATAGAAAATGTCCTGAAGAGGTTCCTCGCAAGAAACATTATTGAAAATACATATTCTACCTCTCTACATTCTCGCTCCATTTGCTGAAAACACGTCCGAGAGCACAGTTGCTCTGTTTATTTGTTAAGAGTGAACACCTCACGCGCGCAATTGGCTGTTCGGCATGCGGAAGGGAACTCACGAATGTTTCAGGCATTTTCTAAACTTTTCAAGATGGATAAAAGACACTGCTACTTGGGAACACCTGCCTTCCTACGAGAGGCTGCCGCAAGTAAGATAGATAGATATTATATACAACACCAGGTCTACTTTTATGGGCCTGCTGCAGCTTCGAAGTTGCGCTTCAATCAGGAGCAGAGATATTATGGATTCCTTTGTAGCGAGAGGTTGGTCTGCAAGGTTGTATGTACTTCTTCTCGTCCACTAGCAACGAATGACAGAGCCTCCCTGACGTGTCATAGCTGCATGTGGCTTCACGCAAGCTTTCTTGAGGAATCCCATACAAATTTCGTCTATACCATGGCCTTGTAGCTCTTGTGACAAGTTCATTCGCCGTCTGAATTAAGAACTACAGAGGCAGATGCTTAAAGGAATCAGAAGAGCCATAGAAGCGACAGAATTCCAGAATCGCAACAACGATAATCAAGTCTTGGAGTTCACTTTCACGAACATGATCTCTTGTATTACAGACAAAAGTGACAGCAAAGTCGAACATAGAAGAGGTTACAGCTAGGGTACAATTTCATACCACACATATTCGGCTGTTTTCCTTACACCTTATCCTGTTACCGTACAGCTTCATGAGCTGAAGGACTGATTCATCGTGAATTCACATAAACGCTTTCTTCTGTTTTCAGGTTTTGATATTTCCCATTCATCAAAGGCGGAGATCCAGTGGCCATACAGATACTAATATAGACCTGGCTCTTGTGAAGAATGAAAGTGTATCTAAAATTACAATTTGTCTAGGAGTAGAAACAAAATTTCTAAATTTCTGGGTACATGAAAAATAGCGAAATCACGAGAGATGGCCTTCGTTTGGTGGGATTTATATTTCCTTGTATTTTGGGAAAGAAATCGGAATTCCTTAACAATGGAAAATGCACAAAAAATAAAGAGAAACTTCAAGCTACCAAGTAACGAAGATCTTATAATTAGTTTGTCAGATTATTCTGATGAAGAAACATTACTGAAAAGCTGGTGGTGAACGGTGTGAAAACCATGGGATGTCCAACAGAAACCACTCACGAGTTGACTTCGTCTAGTATAAAACTCTTTGGACTGAGGCAAAGGTGAGAGGTCAAACGAACGCGAGAGTATTCGTAACAAAAGCCGTATCTATACCAAAAAGGAAACCTTCATCCTCATCATCCTACGTTCGGTTCATCATCTTACATTAATGGGAGGGACAATAGAAATCCACACGACTGCACTTACCACCGTGTGGAACTGTAACATCGGAGATCTAGTGAACGGGATTAACACGGCTACGTTTAATGAAGCCTCCAGGACATTGCTTACATCAAAAGTCTGTGGTCTTTCTTACTCGTATTTCACAACCACTTTCCTGGACAAACATCAGGATGACTTAAATCACAACAGCTGAAAATGAGAACGATAAAAATAAATACGAAATAATAACTACTGTTATGAAAAAACAACTTTTCCTTCCTCTGAATCCCTACCGGAATTGCTAATGGTCCCTTCCTACAGAAGTTGCAACTGGCATTTCCCCAACAGAAGTTGCAAATGGTCCTTCCCTATAGAAGTTGATGCTAGTCCTTCCCTATTGAATTTGCTACCGGTCCTTGTATCATTGTCTACACAGTATCTACAGTAATATACAAAATCTTCTCAGGATATCAAAAAAAAAGAATAATTTAGTGAAAATATCACCAGGGTGCGTTCTCCTCTGTGCAGGGAATAGTTTTCATCTAGATTGTTAAAAGGTTATAGCTTTTATTGAACGATGGCGATAAATCATTAAATTTCCAATTAACACAGGGTAACAACCTGATACCTTTTCAATATTCAATCAAATCCTTGGGGTCTTCAACGCTCATCACGTACTTTTACAACTCCAGTGGATCAGTCAGCAACTGACAGTAGAGCACAGTGAAGTCATCAACCGGAATAACAACAATGGCGATAGTGACTATGAACAGAACAACAGTGATAATGAAGTCGAAATTCATAATGATTTGAATAATGATAATGATGACAATGATAATGATAACAACAACAACAACACAACAACAATAATAATAATAATGATAATAATGATAATAATGATAATAATAATGATAATAACACCAATAATATGTATATGTGCGTGTAAGGGTGTTTATGTATATACATGTGTATGTGGGTGGGTTGGGCCATTCTTTCGTCTGTTTCTTTGCGCCACCTCGCAAACGCGGGAGACAGCGACAAAGTATAATAATAAATACACAAACTCACACACACATACACACACACACACACACACACACACACACACACGCACACATATATGAGAGTAGAATAGAGTACGAAAAATTATTGGACTGAAGCCGTATTCCAAGAAGAGTCACTTTACCAATGCTTATTTTTTTTTCTCTTTCACGCAGGACACACTCTCTGGAAAAACATTTTAGAGTGAAAAGCCTCGCACCCTGGCGGCAAGGACGGGAGAGCCTTTGAAAAACAGTCACAAAACACAATTTCGAAAAAGAAATGATACTCAAAATGAGAAATTATAACAATAAAAATGAAATAATTAATAAAACTTGAAAGGGAGAGGGGGGGGAAAAACTACTTTTATAAACTTTTGCGTATACATTTTTTGTCAACAGATCACGACAAAATCTCGCATCAGGAAAAAAAAAAAAAGGTAAGGGGAAATATGATCAATGTTACGAGTGTGTGCTGTGAATGCTGTCAGTAATCGTACCGTCTCTACGGCCACCGTTACCGAAGGTTCCGAGGATGCTATGCACTACGTCATCTCTACGTTGATATGTACATCACAGTCTACCAGTCAGCATCCTCCTGTCCCTTTGGCGCGAAGAGAGAGCTCAGTAGTCAATATGTTTTCCCCATGGTAGTGTCCCATTTTGGATGCGACAGCTGACTACATTCCGTGTATGTTGTGAGTACGTCTTTCGGAGGTTACTGGCTACTAGGACAGTGACTGTACTGTTTAAGCTGGGCACGGAAATCTGGCTCTGTTGTGAGGTTGTAAAAGGTGGAAGCTACAAGGCTACCATGTATTGATTAGGGTATGAGCGACGAGTTTGTATACTGGGGGCTGGAAGCTCACCATGTTATCTCTTAGTCTGCATCGTAGGGAGCACCACACCACGCCATCCTCTTTTCCATTAGTTGACTTTGATCCTACTGGAAACGTGATAGATTTGATGGTCAATATGTTAACGTTGCTGCGGAAGCAGTTCGCACAAGCCACATCCTCTGAAGACGTGTTAATGCTCCCTGCGTCCCTGTTCTTCCTTTTGGTTTTCTTTTCCCTGCTTCAGTCACAGGAAACAAGAGGAAGATAAAGTTTCCCCAGGATGATATCTTTCTAGGGAGTACATTCATTCTGTGTTTATTCTAATCATGTGCTTGATCTTTTTAGGTATATATATATATATATATATATATATATATATATATATATATATATATATATATATATATATATATATAACACATTTGAAAATGATAAAGAATTAACTTCCAAGCATATGAGCCAAAAGAAATCCGTAATTAGATGAAATAAAATAAAATATTCCTTTTTGAAGGCTATTGGCAAAGGATATACTTCATCTCTTGGGCGAGTATATTGTTGACACTGCAGCCCCGCTCGCTTTTCACCCGTCAAACTCCTGAGCATCCAAGAGCCCCTAATTGTTATTTTCGCTGGCTGGCTGGCTGCTGTTGCCAGGTGCTCGGAGCTAATTAACCCCTCCTGCTAATTAGCTGCAACGGAAGCTAAGTTTCACACTACGTCTCAATAGTCTTGGCGGGTTTTGATGCCTCGCTATTGTTCTGCGCACCAAACACCAGTGATGATATAACTTGAACAATGTCTCGGTGAACAATGACTGCTGTTGTTGCTGCCTCTGTATCTTCCGGAGAGTATTCATGAAGGTCAGAGCAGTGTCGAGGGCCAGAGGAACTATATGTACGATCTACCTCCGCACCCAACATGTAAAGAATGTAGAATGTGATATCTCAAAACATTTCCTCTGCTCAAATAAGCAAAATAGTAAATTCAGTCTCTTTGTAATAATGGGTGATGCTACACGATAGCCAGGGAATGTCTTCTCAGTGTTTGTTGAGGAACAAACCCTTCGTTTCTACATGTAGCTTGATGTGCTTACGAAGAAAGGGCCACTGCTGGCAGGCTGCTCAGCAAGTCTGTACGTCAGTTTTGATCAAGGAACCGAGCCTACATGGAGCAGGGTCATTTCCCTTCGTCGGTACTTCAAGCAGAAGATCCTAGTCATATGGCAGAATATTTCCTATCAGTGCAAACACCGAGCGAAACAAATTCTTTGAGTTTTGAGACATATGCATTGAAATAAAATTATGATATGATTCGTACACCTGAATCTTGTTTAGCTCGCAAGAACTAAGATATCCTTGAGGGATGCAGAATTCCAATGTCATTTAACAAGGACGGGAGAAATTTTGTGGGCGATAGCGTCTCATCCTTAATTAAAGTTCAACGTAATCTTGTGACGAAAAATGTTGTAGATGTTGATGGCATCGATTACGTCCTTTTTTTTAATGGGAATCAAAAAAAAGCGTAACGTACGAAAAAAAAATACAAACTCCAGGATTTGCTTACTGGCCCCACGCACAGTCACTAGGGTACAAAATTACTTTCCGACCAATTTGAGACAAGTTTAAATGAACACGATCCGATTAGAGTGAGAATTTAACACTCCGGTATGTAAATGGAGAGGTTGCCTATCCAGTACGTCCGGGCGTGAGCTCTTCCTAAACTTCTTTAATAGGGCCTTTAATACAGTTCATTTAGATTCTACCCAACAGGTAAACGTATTAGACTTGTGTCTAACAACAAATGAGGACCTTCTCTAGAAAGTTGAAGTTAGAAAGGAGTTTGATGCATGTGATCAACAAACTACCATTGAAGTAAGTTTCAAGACTGCTTGTAATGCTGGTCGACATGAAATTCATGAAGAGAAAACAGACCCTAGTTGCAAATTCTGATGGTCTTAGCATTGTTCTCGACAGGCAAATCTGGGATGATATTGTCAAAGGGAACTATGTGCACTAAGCTTGGTCTAATGAGGAGCAGACGGTGAGACACAACAAAGAGGAACAATAACCAGCATGATAGAGTTTGTGCCAGTATTGACATCTGCGTAAAGTGACTAAGAGATCTGTACGTCAAATGAGACCCAGGTTAAAAGCGTATGTTGTTAAATTAAGCCACAGAATCCCTGAGTGATCTTGCAGTTATGCTAAAAAAGAGAGAGTCATTAGCTAGTTAACTGGTCACTCATTTGTGTACAACGATGACAGGATTCAAGACAATGAATCCAAAACAAAGATCTTAATTCTATTCTTTTCTTCTCTGAATTTACCAGTGAAAAATCAACTCGTATAGCCTCATATCCCAGATCCAATCGTATTGGATATACTATCAATACTAAATGGAAGGAGAGTAAATAAAAGGGTAGGCCCCAATAAATGATATCTGATAACTATATAAGAAGCGAATAAAATGGGTCAGTTAAGCACCATGAATGCTTCGTACAATAATTTCCCGCCCAATGATAACTGCCCAGTTAGCCTCAAGTCCTTAAGTGGCAAATGTCCACAGCTTCAAACTGGTGGACTGGACTTACAAATAGCGAAAGAATTTTGAAACCGATTAACGAGAAGTCATTCAGATCTGCAGTAGAAAACGAGAAAACAAGCTGCAGCACCAACTGTAATGAGCCAAAAAAAGGCAAAAAAGGGAAGTAACGTGAGTGTATAAATCTACGATCGGCTTAGATCTGAGTCACTCGATCATAGACACTGTAAAGTAACAGACGAAATCCTTAACTTTATGGGTAAGGTATTCGAAAGTCTACAAAATATAATTCTCACTCATTACACTTCACGGTGTGTCCCCACCTTGAATAGTGTGTCCTCGGTGTTGGTCATCTTACTTGAAAAAAGAAAAATCATAGAATGGAGAGAGTACAGCACAGAGTCGAGCTACCAAAATGATTCCCTGACTTGAAAATTCTCAAATATTCTGAAGGCGTCATGACAGACACTGTTACAATGACTACTGAGGAAGATTTTTTTTTCTAGAAATATTAAACATTTTTCATAAAAATTTGTCGACTGGTCTGATTGCAATATAGTTCAACTCTGGATCACCGCCCACAGGTGTAGGTTCTGAATATATCGAAATTAAATAAGGTATATAACTATTCCTATTAATAACTGGACACAAAAAATATGATTTGTGTGCGTGTATGTGTGTGTGTGTGTGTGTGTGTGTGTGTGTGTGTGTGTGTGTGTGTGTGTGATGTTTAATGTATGTATGTTCGTGTGTTAGGATGTGCTTTTGTGTCTACCTTTGTATTCACTTGTGATATTAGTGGTCTGAATATGTGTCTTAAAGAGAATAGCAGAAAACTAAAATCAGCATAAAGATACCAACTGAATTTAACAACGAAGGTCAAGGTGTTAAAATGTTCAAACGAGTAATCATAAAAAGGTGAAAGGACAGGATGGCGAACCCTGGCGTTCCAGCGGTAACATCCAGTAACACCTCGAGCTTATCATTCATCACTCGGGAATGACCAGCTCACTCACAATCCATAAATGATAACTTAAGTAATAAGTAGAAGCTAAGGAAAGATGCACTACTACTTTATAGTAAGTAAGTGAGGCGTGGTGATGAAGTAGGCTGGAGACGTGATAGTGTTGATCTGATGTACGAATTAGTTCCCTCTTGTCGGGCCTATTCGAAGGACACTATTTAATTCCTCAAGGTCACGGTCTAATGAAATATGTCATCAGGCTAAGGCTGTGCATGATCCTACGGTCTAATACGTATAAGTGGGTGTGGACTTGAATCTCTCTATGTCAAATGGGTGTGGACTTGAATCCCTCTATGTATAAATGGGTGTGGACGTGAATCTTCTACGGATGAATGGGTGTGGACTTAAATCCTTCTACGAATGAATGGGTATGGGCTTGAATCCTTTTATGTATACATGGGTGTCGACTTGAATCTTTCAACGTGTAAATGGGTGCGGACTTGAAACCTTCTATAAAGGCTGCTTCTCTGGAGCTGAAGCCATTTTACGACTACGCTGTATCCCAAGTGTTATGGCGAAACCTTTTTCTAGGAAACCTTTTCCGACACAATGATCTCTCATTTACCTTCACTGTACTTGATTCCTTGCAAGTTACTCCTCCTGTGGCGAGCGAATGCTAAAGATTATCCAAAGAATTGGGCAATCTTGCTCTCAAAGGAGGCGTAAAGACACACAAACACGCGACAATGTGTAGCTGATAAGAGAGGACCCCCAGAGTCAAGAGGCCGCTGAGGGAGTAAGGACAAGAAACTTCTGCAGTATAAGTTGGGTTGCGTGTTGACAGAATATCCTCTCAGAGAGAGAGAGAGAGAGAGAGAGAGAGAGAGAGAGAGAGAGAGAGAGAGAGAGAGAGAGAGAGAGAGAGAGAAACGTCCTCTGACATTATCTTGCTCTACGTTCAGCTAAGAACATCCATGCCTTACTCTAACGTCCTCCACCGTCAGAACAATAGGTGAATGTTGACGTTAATGAGTGAAATACTTTCGAAACGATGTGAACAGAGACTAATGATTACGGAGCGTGATGCAACGCAGGCCTCAACCACAGGTATGAATATAGGGGAATATGAGAACATTATTTCTTTGAACACTTTATCCTTTCATTGGAGTAACCCACCATATGTTTTTCCTTCTGCTGTGCGACACTGAGTTTCGTAAATTCGTTAGTTTTGACAAAAGATAATCTCTCTCTCTCTGTCTCTCTCTCTCTCTCTCTCTCTCTCTCTCTCTCTCTCTCTCTCTCTCTCTCTCTCTCTCTCTCCTCGTTCATTTCACCCTCCATAAGTCCTGCAGTCAAGGTCGCTCACTCCCTAGGGAAAATCAATCTCTAACTCAATTTCTACGTCCTTGTGTTTGTTCTGTCCCCAGCTTCTGGGACCGTCACATGTGTCAACAAACTGGAATACAGCATTTTATGATGGGACCTTTTTTGACACCTGATATATCAGACCTTATAAAGAACTACCTAATACTTGACTTGGAATATTTTTTTTTGGATATATTGGATGATTTTCATTCAACCGTTTCAAGTCTGCTTTACTGAACTGATAAAATTGTGAATAAAAGACTGTGTATTTCAATGTAATGGAGAGTATTATGCTAGAAAATTTGGTATGGCGATGGGTATTTGAACATTTCTTTATATTAGAAACGAAAAAATTTGCCTGTTGCAGATATCAGAAGTGACTGATCTATAACAATATCATTTTCAGTAACCGTCTTTGCTCGTGACTGATGCACAGCTCTTCGTGTCCGAACATCTGCATCTATGCATACTTTACCACTGCCTACGTTTCCTTGGCGAATATTGCATTTCTCCTCGTGTTCGGGTTACCTGAATGTACCCAGATAGGAAGGGATAGTGTAATACCTGCAGGGGCAGTGTACTCTGGCGCTTCATAGCTAATGACATGGCATTCATCAGCTCCCATATGGCGAATCTCGGGGTTGAACGACCTCACATTAATGAACACCACACGCTATTGTTCTGTCTCTACGGTCTGTTACAGACACGCCATATAAAGGGGCAGTGCTATTGTTCTGTCTCTCCAGCCTTGTGCTGACACATTACACAACGGGACAATATACTGTTGTTCTTCCACTCGAGTCTGTGACTGACACAGCACACAACAGTACCGTAGCTTCCTGCTGACATACGTTGTTCTAAAAGTCCACTGTATTTTCAAGGTAATCGTCAATATCCTCAGTGGTAACTGGACAATCAAGTATAAGACTTATCCTACCAGAATATCACTCAATCTGTGACAATTAGGGAGAGGCGTTTAATGAAAAATATTTCTCAATAACGGAGAGGCGTTTAATGAAAAATATTTCTCAATAACGGAGAGGCGTTTAATGAAAAATATTTCTCAATAACGGAGAGGCGTTTAATGAAAAATATTTCTCAATAACGGGGAGGCGTTTAATGAAAAATATTTCTCAATAACGGGGAGGCGTTTAATGAAAAATATTTCTCAATAACGGGGAGGCGTTTAATGAAAAATATTTCTCAATAAGAGGATGAATACTTAAGACTCCGTCATCCCGACATAAGCATAAACGATCGTGGCCATATGAACGTATTCCTCTTAGTTATTTTGAAACTTGAGGATCCATGAGTATCTTCACTATAAAGGTCAATAAATACTGAACACATCATAAGGAATGAATAGATGAATTAATCTTAGGACACATATATTACACACTATGAGTAGCATGTTTCATTCCATCTTCCAACATGGACAGAGGATCCATGAAACGAGTATATCTCACGGAATCTACGAAACACCCTGCTCTTTCTGAAACCAATATATCTTACAATATAGCGTGCAGGATACTTACGAATCTACTGCATTGTGAATGCGTAATTCTAGTCCAGAAACAAAAACTCATGGAGGTTCCTGTCTCCCATTTGTGAGCCTCTCCCACAGTCCAAGCACGTCGCCCCATATTCTATCCTCTGGTCATTCCACACCTAATTTATTGCATTACCACCTGGGTTGGTGCCCACCAGACCTCATTACACCCTGTTGTTGAGCTACACCAACGAGTAATCAGGTTAATCGCATGTGCCTCGTTTTTGCTGGCTTTCTTCCCTGTTTTAAAGCTATGAAAAGAATCAATCTTAAAATGTGTCAATTATGTTAATATTCTCTATTCCTAGACTAGGCAAACTTGCACACGACATGAGCTACCGGATCACTTCTTACGAAAGGTATGAAAACGTTCCACCCAAAAGAGATCCACCATATTCCTTGCTCTTGAACTGACCATCCATCAACCTCATTCAGGATTCCATTTCTATCTCCAGTCTCTCATTCATTACCATCACCGCTGCCAAAGTATCATTACCTTGTGTCACTCTGTGAATCCTACAAGGCAGCCTTCCAAACTTGTCTTGACGAATTGTTTTCAGCACAGAATACCATTACTTACGGTCCTCTGCGGATGTCTTCCAGTGTAAGATATTACACACCAATTAGAGAGTGACATGAGTATTTTTACTCACTATCCAGGAGTACGAAATAGAGTTGGAACATACGTATGTAGGGCCTGTGTCATGCACGTATGCAAGTCCTGTGACATGTGAGGGAGGAAAACACTTCAGAAGTACCTAAACTGCCTCGTATCATCTCACGATGCAAGGTATAATAAGATTATTTGGTGAGATTTGTCTCATTCTTCATATTCCTCTATTACCTCCGCTATATATGATCTACTTCTTCACTTGTAAGGAGTCGAATATATGAAGTCTGACTACTGCTCACCTACCATGAACTGAAAGTATGAGGGGGACCTGAGATGCTAATTCACACTACATGTGTAGCTTATCCTTATCCTTGTGTTTTCTTAAGACAAATTGCCGTCGCCCTTCGTACCCTTAACTAGAGATTACATAGACAGACAGATAGATAGATAGATAGACGAGTGTCTCCCTACTTACGGTTACCTACGAAGAGATATTTCCAGAGAGAGAGAGAGAGAGAGAGAGAGAGAGAGAGAGAGAGAGAGAGAGAGAGAGAGAGAGACGCACACGCGCACACACAATCGATGATAGAGCGACGGAGAAAAAAATGAGGGCATGTATCTAATGCCAGCGGGTAGCACTCATTGCACGCCTTGTTTGACAAATAACTCTGCTCCTCTCTGTTGCCACCAGCATAATATGTATAAAATTCTATTCTAGGTTCATCTGGGACCGATTTCAACTAAGAGTCAGATTTTCTTTAAATTTCTCCATAGTGTATCGAATAGTCACCCAAGCTTCCTGGCTGGGCTCTCATGTATGTTTGTCTAATTTCAGTATCTTCTTCGACTTTTGTCATCGATAATGGCATCCAAATCTTTTAGGTGTTTCACCTCTTATCGCTTTTTCTGTTGGGTCTTTCCAAAGTGTCATCAAAGTATTCCTACATCTTCCATAACTTATTTACTTTAATCTATCATTGTTTAATTCAATCAGGCTGACGATCTCTACTAGCTCTTTTTTTTCACAAACGTCAACCATTGTTCTTATGAACAATAAATCTAACCTGTATTTTTCTTTCTATTCATGATTCCCAGACCACGAGTTAAGGAAGAAATTTGCCCCTACAAGACAGACAGACTACTCTATCAACTCATCCTCCATCTAGACCACACATGCAGAGAAGCAGCGCATTCAGCTCTTATTGTCAATCTTCACTTCTACGCTCTACGATTCAAAGCGTATCCATCTTTCAGTTTCTAGTAATTTATGGTCCTTTAAACTTTCATACTGCCCAGGTTTTATTCTCGTTTTTCCTTTTATCCAGAAGTTAATGAAGTTGAAATGCAGTTCAACAAACATCATAGTCTGCACACTCAAACTACGAGGGAAAATATCCCCCTACTTTTTTGCAATTATGTTTCTAAAAGTCTGATGCCTTCCTACGTCCAACTTGGCCGTGGAAGGTCACTCTCTGACCATACCATTGAAGGCAGAAAGTTGATACGTTGCTCAGTATTCATGCATTACTCGGTACTCTATTCCATTAACAAAAACTACAAATTAATAAAGCCATCTTGTATGTCAATCTACAGCACGGTAACGTTTCTTTAACACCTAATCAATTATTCTTGGTCGGAAGTTAGATAAACCTTTATTTCTACGTACTGTTATGATACTGCTCAAGGCCAGTTAGGGTATATAATTCGAGGATATTTTGATGACTCAGGTTCAGAAAGTACCATGACAACCAACCCTGATACAATATTAGAATCTGGAGACACAGCTGCTTTGTAGAGCATAGATCAAATACACTGTATACTTTTTGTCATGCTGACAACGTTTGTATCAGAAACATCAAAAGATGCGGGAATGCAATGCCAGAAGGTATTCAAGCAAGCGATAAAAGGGGAGCCATTGACGTGGGAAGAGAATTCCATTCAAAATCCAGCCTTCCATCTGTACTATTAATATATACCTACTTATTGTTGTTGTTTTTTCATATCGAAGGCTCCAGCCACCGACAAAAGTGGACATCAAGGCCGGTTCTCTATTGAAATATAGAGAGCATTGTAAAACGGAAAAAGAAAAGACAGGGGAAGATATTTACGAATTTTTGAGAAAGTGAAAAACCTGTCTTGTGAAATGTGTTGGGTCATAGTTTTTTGGGAAAGATATGGGAGAGTAGACCAAAGAAAGAAGCAGGTATCAAAACGGCCCACCTATGAGTTGCTGATGACCACACAATAATCATCTGACGCAGCAGCTTGCCGAGTATTGTGTGTTCTAGCTAGTGGTGTGGGTCCCACAAGCAGCCAGCTCTCAGGAGCAAAAACCAAAGTAATAACTACAAAAGAGGGAAAGTGAACCAACATTGCGGCGTAAGGCAGGTAGGCCAAGATTGGAAGTTAGCCTGGGACAATTTATAAGTCGGATCGCTTTCGACTCAACTCTGTCACGTAAGGATGCTGAGCTAGAACCACCCCAAATGTGACAGTAGCACTTCAGACAAGAACGAATCAATCCCTTGTATAAACGAAGCAACAGTTCAGAAGAGAACTTACAATATCTATACAGGACACCAGTTTCCTAGAGGCAGACAGCTATTCCTACAATGTGGGGTTTCCAAGAAAGAGTAGATGTTACAGTAATGCCATGGATGTTCATTGAGTCAAGAGGAGGAATTACAGAACCGTCAAAGGAGAGACGATACATTTATGGGTGAGATAAGATGAACCAATTTGGGGTAAGATAGTGTACTAACAGCGGGATGGACTAGAGGTGTAAAGCAAATCCAGAATATTAGGAGAGTGGTCACAGCGGTCACGAATATGGGTAGGGTGGGAGATGAATTAATCTAAATAATTGAGAATGGAGAGCGTAAGGGCTTCAATCCCTCCACCATCCATATGGGAGGAATTCAACCATTCCCTATGGTGAACGCTGAAATCTCTAAGATAGAGATTTACTGTAGCATTACTACAGACTGTAGCCTGAGGCCATGATGATCTGTCGTCTAATTGTCTTAACTGTAAGCAACTTAGATTGAAGTTTCTATATTAAAGAAAGAACCTATGAGAAGTCAGCCAATCAGCTTTCAGTGTCAGGATGCAAAAGAAGCTGATCTCTTACCATTACAATTGATCTTGTTACTTCGGTTCAGCATTATGCCAATGGACGCGTGCGGACCAAGTCCATATATAGAGGGAGCTACCGCCCCTCAGAAGCTAACTTCCTGCGCGTAATATGATTTTTGTTGTGTTTGTAACAGAACTGATACCACTGCAAAGAAATGACCAGACCTGTTTTATCAGGTATGTGACTCTCTCACAATCGATACTGTACGGTTCTTCGCTTTAACGATGAAGGACAAGTTTTATATCATTTAAGTTCCTGTGCGATATATCCTACCCATTCTACGATATGTTCATCGTTAACATCACTATCATCTAAGCATGACTAACATACGTTTGCGTCTGTATAGATACCATTATCAATCTACGAGATCTGAGCCCTCTAACTATTGATGAATAAACACCTAACACAACTTGATTCCTTGTCTACGATTACACGTCCTGATTGAGGCGCCTCATTTCACCATCAGCACATACAGTAACATCCTTAAACTCTCTATAACTTACACCCGTGAATGGTTCAGTCTATTGACAGGATGTGGCCCCCTGTACATCACATCGTTCCAATTCACTCTATCCAGTGCACGCCTTTCACCCTCTAGCATGTTCAGGTTTATCTTGTGAAAAATAAGAATGTTTTGCTCCCTGGCAAGCGAGCCAACTCCTTTATTAGGACACAAATATGTCTGTGTCCTCATTCTTTTTACAGTTCCCAAGCACTATTCCAGATAAAAAAAAGAAGACTTTTTCTTATATCCTTCTTGTGGTAAGAACCAATGGCAATAAAACGCAGACACATCACCTCTTCCATTGTTCGAGGTATTATAAGTGGAACACGCAAGTGTTTATGAAGACACATTGGTATACAGCAACACAACCAATCTATACTACATAGACCCACCACTCAACGATGACAGTTCAATAGCCAGCCAAGTAAATGTTTCCCCACCTATTGTTCCTGTCTATAGCTCTACCATATTATATCCCTGCAAGAGACATAAGGCTTTCCTTATTGGCGCTGGATAGGACACCAGTGGTGGTGGAGGTGACAACATAAGCGATGGATATAGCCTGTGTCTGGGGACGTGGCAGGACTGGGGGAAGATAATGTCACAAAGCAAAACCCGGAAATTATTAAAGCCTAAAACATTTACTTTTTTTCTTTTATTTATAATTCTTTGTAGATCTTTCAGTTAATTAATGTACCTACGGCCATAACCCGGGGATGATAAGAGAAGACTTTTAGGATAAGAGAGTCAACAATTGGTAACGAATCTTTATACAGTTAATACTCCTTTCACAATCTTGAAATTTAAAGTCTATTAGCAGAGGTCAGGAATCGTTACTAGCGCTCGGAACAACTTGGCTTAGTCCTTGTTGTGATCTGCCTCCCTCCTCACATTCAAGTGAGACTTTCCTTACCGAGATCTAGCTCTTGTTTCAGTGACTCTAGCGAATCCCAGGCTCTTGTATCGAGTAGGTCAAACTGCATCTACTACAAGTGTCTTTATTCAATGTACATTTCCTATATAAAAAGGATATGTTTCGTGAGAAATGATACTTCAACCTATTGGAAATGCTAGTGACTTGGAGCAGTTTTGAAATCAAAACAAGCGACAAGACTTGCTTGACAGCAGGAGGAGGATGTGGATAATGAGGATAGCATAACGAAGTTTGAAGGATGTACGATGGGAGAAAATGTACAAAAGATGAGGACCAGTGAGTGTAGAAACTCCCCGTAGACTACAAATAGGTCGTTAGAAACAGGTACACACACACACACACACACACACACACACACACACACACACACACGTACACAGGCATAACAGCTGGCTAGCATGGCGAGTGCCGCACTACAGACAGATGTCGTCATGGCAGGTTTTTTTTTAAGTGCCAAATTATCAACTATCCGATCTTTTCAGTAAGGTTACCGCGGACGCCATCACTACGCCTCGTCACGGAAAGCCCGGCATCCTGTACAGGTGGATAGCAAGGCAGGCAGTGAGGCCAAGTCTACTACCGTGTGTTGCCACGTCCCTCGCCAAGGTGACCATGGTCTCGTATGGCGCCTTCGTCACTGTCACGAATATCTCATAAGTTTCATCTCTTCTTTTTTTTTACCGGTCATTTGTATCAGTTTGTATCAAACTCCAAAATTAAGTTTAGGATAATCACTCGTATTACCTCAGAACTACTGTCGTAATAATTTGGATTGGCTCCCGTGGCTCCCATGCAAGGTTTTTGAATAATATATTGCTTATCGATCTCATTCCACAGGAGATATGTACAGCCCCATCCTGGGAACGGCGGCACTGGAAATGCTATCGAATTATCTGGACCAAGAGCAAAACGATCTTCCAGGAATTTCGTCTCTTTTAACACCAATGAAGGTGAGGACGCGGGAGGGACAACTGAGAAGGAACGAAAAGCTTCGTGAAATGGAATACGGTTACCTGGACTTACATGGGAGATAATCTATGAGGAAAGTGCAACAGTACAATGAAGACTGAGACTGACCACAAAGCCCCGGATGTTGGGTAATACGCACCGATGCCTTATCGCAATCGTCTTATAGTATCAGAGGTAATGCCATTTTACCTACGGAGATTATGAACGCCTCGACTATTAGGCTTCAGATGAAATCCATTTCCGTGAGACATATCCACTTACTCAGGCTACAAGGAGTTTGGCGCCCAAGGCTTCCACAACCCAAGATGCTATCAGGTTCCAAGCTGCATAACCTGATTTAGTGATGACTGAATGGTTGTTGAACAAGAAGCGGTCTAACCACCACTTGTATCACCAGTACTTGGGCACTAGGGTGATGCTGGGAGGAAAGATACTCCTCTTTCCATAGTTCACTTACGGGAGGTTTATACGGAAACAAACCAAGTTGTTTTCAAGAGAGTCATGTTCCCCAAGAAAAAAAAGAATCTTAATTAGTCTAGCACGGCTTGGAAGATGGGTGTAATCAGCGAGAGAGCTTGTGCAGAGCCACTCTCTTAAGCTAATCTGGGGCTCTTGAAACCAGATTAGAAATATAACGTCTTGGCCTTCTGGTAGTACTATGAAGTAGCTCAATATCGCCAGCAGGGATGGAAACATAGAGTTGGCATGAAAATCCTTGTAAAGTGTGTGAAAGAAGAAAGCTGAGAGTAAATGTGAATAAGAGCAAGGGTATTAGGTTCAGTAGGGTTGAGGGACAAGTAAATTGAGAGGTAAGTTTGAATGGATAAAAACTGATGCGAGTGAAGTATTTTAGATATCTGGGAGTGGATTTAGCAGCAGATAGAACCATGGAAGTGGAAGTGTCACAGGGTGGGGAGGGGATGAAGGTTCTGGGAGCGTTGAAAAATGTGTGGAAGGCGAGAACGTTATCTCGGAGTAGTGGTTCCAACAATGTTATATGATTGTGAGGCATGGGCTATAGATAGGGTTGTGCGGATGAGGGTGGATGTGTTAGAAATGAAATGTTGAGGACAATAAGTGGTGTGAAGGTGGTTTGATCGAGTAAGTAATGAAAGGGTAAGAGAGATGTGTGGTAATAAAAAGGGTGTGGTTGAAAGAGCAGAAGAGGGTGTATTGAAATGGTTTGGTTACATGGAGAGAATGAATGAGGAAAGATTGACAAAGAGGATATATGTGTCAGAGGTGGAGAGAACGAAGAGAAGTGGGAGACCAAATTGGAGGTGGAAGGATGATGTGAGAAAGATTTTGAGCCATCGGGGCCGGAACATACAGGAAGGTGAAAGGCGTGCAAGGAATAGAGTGAATTGGAACGATGTGGTATACCAGGGTCGACGTACTGTCAATGGATTGAACCAGAGCATGTGAAGCGTTTGGGGTAAACCATGGAAAGTTTTGTGGGGCCAGGATGTGAAAAGAGAGCTGTGCTTTAGGTACATTGCACATGACATCTAGATATTGAGTATGAACGAATGTGGCCTTTCTTGCCTTTTCCTAGTGCTACCTCGCGCGCACGCGGGGGAAGGGGGTGCCATTTCATGTGTGGTAGGGTGGCGACGAGAATGGATGAAGGCAGCATGTATGAATACGTACATGTGTATATATGTCTGCGTATGTATATGTATGTACGCGTCGAAACGTATAGGTATGTATATGTGCGTGTGTGGGTGTGTATGTATATACATGCGTATGCGGGTGGGTTGGGCCATTCTTTCGTCTGTTTCCTTGCGCTTCCAATAGTTAGTTTAGTTATATCGAAGGTTTAAGACAAGTAGATGAAGTCTTTTTTATTCAGAAAAATCTACATCGACGACCATCATTTTCATACGTCCTCGAAAGAAACTGTTGGTGACATAATACTTTCAAAGTCAACGTATAAATTGAGGTATATAATTCCATGTTACCATTAATGCAATGGCAGATGTACATGATGTTCTTATAGTCCAAAGAGATACCTCGTCAAGCATCTGCCTAGATAACTTCATTCTCTTTCTCCCTGATATGAATTAGGAGAGAAAATACGTCTGACTTCACTTGGTCTCTAACGATGCTGGCACCTGACTGAGGCGAAACTGCTACAATTCACCCGAATACTTTTATTGGACAACAGTTCTGTTGACATTAATCTAAAGAAAAGCGTGTGGCTTGACACAATGACTTTAAAGTCTTCCAAACTGCTGAAGCTGGCATTTCGAAGGAAGGAAGGTTAAACTGTAGGTGTGTCAGACGAAAGGTAAAGAATGATAGATACTGTGGTCGCAGGAACCTAGATATGTGCACGGCTGTGTGGTCATTAAACTCATTAAACGAGAATCTTTACTGTACACGTCAACCATATATGCACGTAACGGAATGGGATGGGGAAAGACCGGTGTAGACCCCGTTGCTCAACAACGTGAGTGGAAGGGTATTCGAGTACATAGTATTCGAATAGTCATATATATATATATATATATATATATATATATATATATATATATATATATATATATATATATATATATATATATATATATACTGTGTGTGTGTGTGTGTGTGTGTATCGCTTAGAGTTCCTGACCATGACGCATTCATGGGCCGCCCAGGGTCGAACGCATAGGTTCGAATCCTGGTTGCGGCAATCGGTTCACAGTCAGACCAGCTGTTCATCCACCCCTAATGACGAAAACAAATGGAAAAATGACATAAGTCCAAAGTTCCCTGTGAGATTTACGAAAGACGCATGACACACTACACACACACACTATTCGCTCGGGACGTTTTCTTTAAAAGATGGATCAGTAAATATTAATGTGAAATGCGTCACTGAAATGCCTCAGTGTAATTAAAGAAGACAAAGCCATGACTTCAAATCCCCTGTAGCATATCATATGAAAGGAGAAATCTTTACTCTCTCACGATAATATGACATATATATATATATATATATATATATATATATATATATATATATATATATATATATATATATATATTCAGATAGAAAAATGAGTGAAAAAAACTTCAAGAAGATATACATTATCTATTTAGAAGAAAAAAAATATATCAAGTAGATCTGCTGTATCGAAAAGAAAAGAAAATACTCGTTCACTCTTTTGGAAATATTCAGTAAGTGATCAGGCTGGCTCTACCAGCAGAGGACTGTGCATTAGTAGTCATCCTGTCCAGAAGTTGATGATGAAAACCTTTTCCATTAGGTAATTTCCTGGCCGGAGTTGGAAAGTTTTCCAATAAACTGTCCAATAGATAGCCGTCCGCGGCGGGGGTCTTGGCCAGCAAGAAATGCCCACTGGAGAAATGCCTCCTGGAAAGTCACGTTTGGTGAATAATCTCGTGAAGAAAGTTTTCCCAGCGGGTTTTGTCGTTTGTCCCTTGTGGAGTCTTACGGTGGACAGGCTGTCCTCCAGAGGACGTGTGTCCAGTCAGATAGACGTATAGCTATAGTTTCCACGAGATATTCTTTTATTGCTCACACTGGACACGGATCTTTGAGCTAGGGATGTACTGTATATATCTGAGACAATTTCGGTTAACAGACTATGAGTTCATATACAACGTGAAATGGCACATGGGGTGTGTCTTTGTGCCAGATGCCACGCTATGTAAAGAATGGAATAGTCATCAGTTTCTTCAAAACTACTGTAGCTGTCTTCGACCAGGCACATTGAGAAACAAATCAATAAATGGAAGGAGTATATATATATATATATATATATATATATATATATATATATATATATATATATATATATATATATATATATATAATGTTATAGTCTGTATAGGTGGGGAAGGATCATTGTACATCTATGAACCTGAACACTCGTCTTAACAAGGAGGCATGCATGGCTCCCTTACTATACGCTTTGAATATGATTAAGAGCGACTGTTACTTAAGTCGCGCGCCAGTTTGACATAAGAACCAACACAGCATTGCTAAGCAACACCTTTGTATTCTCCTTCACTTCAAACCACATCAGGCATGATGAGGTCCTTGTCCCATAATTGCCTAAGTTACTGGCAGGTCTCCGTGCACTCTGGAATGACAATCAGGCTAAGGCTGACGGCTCGGGTCTACTTCTATGGGATACGGCAAATCCCAAGAAGGACGACGCTAGGAAACCCAGTCATAGGACTGGTGGCTGACGGTGCTAGCAGAGACCTGGGGTAAAAATCATTCTCTGGTCACTCAGTACCGAGGTGCCACACAAGAGGCAAGCCCTCAGATGAGAACAGTCGTTGTCTCGTACTCTCGTTAAGGCGGTTACGGTAGTCTTGCGTGTTGTGAGAAACCAAATGGCTGCACTACGTAGGAACTGTCGGCCATATGGGCGACAAACCCAATTTACTTTTCTTTACCCTCTGTGCTGTGGCGGCACGTATGAAAGGAATTACGTTGTGTGTGTGTGTGTATGTGTGTGTGTGTGTGTGTGTGTTCCTGTACGGCCTTCTAATCTTTTCATTCTCTTTCTGTTACTCTACAGTTATCTAAGTTTTGCATCTATCATTCATTTTCACCCTATGTCGTCCTTGCTTCGTGCATATTCCTACGCTTCCATTACTCATAAAAAGAAAAATTATTTTCCTTTATACTTTACTCATTTCAAGAGGTTCTTGGAGCAGGGCATTCACTTTCTTTCCATTGGAGTTTTCATTACACTATCTTAACTTCATTAGTTCATGTTCATTCATAACCACAATTTCAAGGAATTGTACACTCGGTTTCAGTCATTTAATCACATTCTATATATATATATATATATCCCCAAATAGTGCGTCATCCCACAGCATCTCGTCTCACTCGACTCTATATTTCACACTATATATATCCCATGTCTTAATCTTCAACGGAATGATTCTTTTCACTTAGAAATATCACGATAACCGAAGCAACGAAAGCTGCTGATGGTGTTGCGAGATATTCGGGCACGGAAATACAATAGACACCAGCAATTCCGAAAGACTGATTGGGAATAAAAGGTAGGGGAAGGGATGAAATGAATAAATCTATGCGGTTTGAAATGGATAGATGTTAGAGAGAGAGATATATGTGTACTGCCGGTAATAAAATAGGGGATTCCTTAGGAATCCTAGAATTACATAAAAAAAAGGATGCAATGCGAACGCCCACGCAGAGAAACGCTATCTGAAGAGTAATGTGACCCTTCCCCTAATAGATGGGTTTATCCACGGCTGTAAAATAAACTACGTTTCCGTCAGTATGTTTTCCTGCACCTACAGACCACCGTGTGCGTCTTCTGTGCGCAGTGCCTCAAGCTAAAAGAGGTTCTCCCTCAAAGACGGTTACCACTGATGAAGGACGGCATTAGTGACCCTGGCAGTTGAAAGGCTTAGAGCCCAAACAATCAACCAACCAACTGATGAAGGTATCGTTAAAGATAATGAAAGAGATAATCCCTTTAGAATCCAGAGTTTGCGGGTGTGAGCGTTGCACTCATATAAACAATATCTAGGGAGAGATCAAAACTTAGTGTTTCCAGATGTCTGGAGCGAGTTAGGTCCATATAAAGTAAGGAGGTCTTACAGAAGGGGTAAAAGTGTCTTTTGGGATTGTTAACATTTTTTTTCTTTTGTCTTCTTTTTCTTCTTCTTCTTCTTCTTCATCTTCTTCTTCTTTTGTTCATATCTAATACGGTTATGAAATATTCCTCATCACTGTCCCCATAGAAACTTGTAGGCAACCATTGTGTCTTCCCTTTTTCAGTTTTACATTTTCTTCTCAGGAAGGAGCCATACGTAGTCTCTTCCTGTTTTCACTGCAAGGATGAGTTGTTAGGACATAATTTGTAATACTATTTGTACACTCGTGCACATCGACCCAGTTAGTTATTTTTTTTTTTACAGATCAAAGGTTTTCTGGTTTCAATTTTGTTTTTGTCGAACTCACTGGCCCGTAATCTGATGGATTTACCATTTTCTGTTTCCACGGATGAATTACTGTGTCCGAGCAACCTATACCTGTAAACCCGGTAAAATAACGAATGAATTTCTTTCAACAGATCACATCTAGCATAATCCCCTATATTTTTTTCCATTTCATTTTCTCTTTTAATCCAAGGTAAAACCTTAAAACAATGCTTATGAAACCTTACATCCGTGCTTATAAACATCCGTGTTAAGTCAATATATCACAAGAATCCATTGCAATTGTCACTATCTAATCTGCCATCGTGAACTCCATTTTCATTCACACTGTGTGGATCAAGGGCAAATAGGCATTCGGCTTTCGTGAAGAATTTTACTTATGGAGAACTGGCTTCCCCCTCGCCTGAACCTAACCAGAAGACCATGGAAGGACAAAAACACCATCCAGTTCCCTGGGAAAGAATTGCCACCCTGCTATCCACCAGAGACCATTTACCAGAAATGTTGTGCCTAAATATGATGATATCATGTACGATTCTTTCCCACAACCAAGACTCCAAACCATGCGTTCGAACCCCGAGCGGCCCTCGACTGCATCACAGTCAGCAACGCTAACCAATACACAACGATGATCCATAACAAGTCACTTCCATTAAAATGATGATGGGGGTCTCTAGTGTTCGAACTGGTGTGTCTTTAAGGAGGAGGAACTAGCAACATTTATGAATACCTATTCTGTAAAGACTGCCTCTGAGATAAGTGCAATTTTCAAACGTGTAAAAAAGTGCTTCCATTCAACACAATGGGGGCAGTAAAAACTTGTAGACCCCGTATCTCACGAAAAAAAATGCTTATCGTAGAAATCCTTATGTAAAAATGAAATCGGTAGCTGCTCTTAGAGGAATTTATTAATTAAACTTTGAATTAAGTAAACTTTGGTAATTTCGACAGTAAAAGATCATCATAAAAAAAGGCTCGAATTATTTTTTTTCTATAAAGTTAATATTAAGTTCATCATACATTCCGATTGCTTACATACTAAGGTGCCTTAAATGTGGAGTACAGGTGGGCGACGTTTGGTCAATGGGTTGAACCAGGGCATCTAAACGTTCGGGAACACCACGAAAATTGTCGATAGGTTTTGGTGCATTACACATGACAGCTCGAGAATATGTGTGTGTGTGTGTGTGTGTGTGTGTGTGTGTGTGTGTGTGTGTGTGTGTAAACAGAGACATGAGGAAAGGTCTACATCAGAAGACGCGTGACAAACAACATCAGCGCCACTGTGCCGATCTTAAAATAACACTTCAACCTTCTATCGCTCGTCTCTCAAGGATCTGGAATAAGTTTATATACAACAAGTGAACGTGAGAGAAGTCAGGTTCTGTGGGGCAGATATGTTTACTAACTCATCCCATCCGACACGGTCAAAAATCCTTTTCAAAACAAGTTTCTTCGGCGAGGATTCTACAGTAAACAAAATTAACACCGCCCAACAAAAGCCGAGGCAAATGTAAGTCAAGGTTCCCTTCAGAGAAGTAGACGTTATCATGATATTTCCAGGAACACGCAAAGGTAATCAGGGTTGTGGAATGAACTGAAGTGAGATAACAGAGATCAGTGAGAGGTAAGGTTAAAGGAAAAAATATTTGCTCTTCTCCTTGTCCCACACCTCGAATCTTGCTCTGTGTGTGTGTGTGTGTGTGTGTGTGTGTGTGTGTGTGTGTGTGTGATGCTGCTCCAGCGTTGCTCATTTACATGGAAATAACAAAATCTGAATGAGAAGCTTTCTTAAGAGTTCTTTTTCCTTTTCCACGTAAAGTGGAAGATGAAGAAAACGAATCCTTTGTAAAGTTCTCTTCAAAACTGTCTCCATATACTGTAATATATATATATATATATATATATATATATATATATATATATATATATATATATATATATATATATATATATATATATATATATATATATATATATATAGATATAGATCAGTCACAAAAGTTATGACAAAGCGCTTAAAGAATACTTTAACACATTCATTGCCTTTTCATCTCCCCTGGTATGCATCCAATGCCATCGAAGGGCGATCGGTGTCGTTTGAGAAAACCTCGACAGATTAATGAATGTAAAAAAAGAATTTCACCAGCTACTGCAACGAAAAGTCATGACCACAGTAAACTGTCCCAATAACATTGATAATCACAATTAATATTACTTTCCAAGCAGTTTTTGTAAAACAACTGAAGCAAAATCATTGCTCGAGACATCTGTTATTTTTCATAAATCATTCATTCATATTTTGAAAGGATTTTCTGTTCCCTGTCCGTGAACGAAAAAATATGAACGGTTAGTGTGACAATATTTGCAGTGATTAATGACTGGGAAAAAATGCATTGGTTTTCATTATGATTTAATCCAAATGAATTTCGATAACTGCTGGTTATTAGGAAAGAGTCATGATTCATTTATGGTCAGCTAACTTGATCTATAGCTCTTTCAACCGATAAAATATAATGCTCCGTAAATTCTCTATTGCAGGCATGGCTTTCACGAAAACCCTACCACAGGTGAATCAGAAAACGACACGTTTGCTATGGGCCTCAGTTACGAAAACGTCAACAAGGACAGCTTCTGCTACTTCCCTGAGGAAGAGAAGCCGAAGACTGAAATGGAGTAGTGCATGTGGACAGACATAAAACGTATTCCAAGGTGTTATGAGGAAAGACGTCCCTTGTGGTAAGTAGTAGCTGGTATGGTGGTGTTACAATGCGAGTCAGTGGTGTGTGAGTAGAAGGCGGTGGTGTGTGAATAGAAGGCGAAGTTGCATAAACAAGACGTGAGGAATTACACTTCATAGAAAGTAGAAGAAAGAAATAAGAAAGATTTCTGCTTGTTTATCAACGTACCAGATGACAGAGAAAACCAAGATAATCCAACGTTTGCTAAGACGAACAACAGAAACAATGGTACAGTAGATGAAGATTACTTTCTGTCTCTATCACAGTCGATGAAGATGACTCTCTCTCTCTCTCTCTCTCTCTCTCTCTCTCTCTCTCTCTCTCTCTCTCTCTCTCTCTCTCTCTCTCTCTCTCTCTCTCTCTCTCTATCTGATTTCATGATTTACAACGAATTTAAAAATTCGTTACGACAGCAAAGAAATGATTCATCCTGTTTAGACTGCCGAGCCAAACCTGTCTGGAAGAGGAAACCTCAAACCTTATCTGAGCTCAGAAGGCTTGCTGTTCCTCTGTGTTACTTTCAGCATCTTCATCTCCACGTGAGCTCATGAAATCTACCAATCATCCAGGTTCAGGTGAGATGTATTCCATGGCCCTCTCCCATAACACTCTCCACCTACCTATGCTCTAAGTGAAGCCCATCATCCAACTGTGTCCTGGTGAGGCTCTCGACCAAGCTGAGGCCCGGTGAGGATCGCCATCCAGCTGTGCCTTGGGAGACCATTAATTCAACTACCATCCATCTGTGTCCTGATATAATCAACGCCCACATGTATTCTGTTGCAGTTTGCCATCCAGCTGTGTTGTGGTGAGGCTTACAACCCAACCTTGTCTAAGTGAGGTTTGCCAACCTGGTGCATCTTTGGTGAGGTTCGCAACACAGCTGTGTCTTGGTGAAGCTTGCCACCCACGGTGTGGTCTAGCACTGCTTCATACCCCGCTATATCCTGACGAAACTCTCTGTTCTGCTATTTCGAGCCATTTATTCTATATGGAAACTCTTTTCTGAACAAAATCGTAAGAAAAGCACTTTTTGCTTACATTTACATAATCGGTAATAGAAAGTATCGACCAATATCCTACAAAAATGATGTCTTTACTTTGAAAAGTTTTCTTAAAGGAAGAATACGATTCATCATTCTGAAAAATACTTAAAGGAAATTAAAAATTTTCTTCAGTAACAAGAGATATTCAATCCGGATTGTTCTCGGTTTTGTCACAGTAAACTTTAATGTCAAATTCGCAATTTGCCTCACTGGAATTAGACACACCAGGAGATGATTTGTCGACGCCAGATTCTTCGACGCGAGACATCACTTAAAAGATTCTTCAAGGATTTGACGACAATTGGCCGTTGATACTGGGTTCACCAACACTAATTTTCCTTCACTGAAACATGCATCTACACGAGTGCCACACCCGCTGACACCAGACGCATAGACATAAACTATGCTACTCCTAAATACCAAAACTCTTCGATCTCATACTCCCTGCCACCAGACTCTCCATCTAACTTGTGGACACCGAACTCACCCAAACAAGACTTGTCGATGCCAGATTTTCGAACCACCACACTCATCGGCTCAGGTCTCGTATATGTCATTTTCTTCTATACCAACGGCAAGCTTCCCACTGCTGCGTCGGTGAGGGAAATACCTTATGAACGAGCTTACAAGAGAATGACTCGAGAACGATTGAACTGGGTAAATGCTTCGTTTTTGAGGTTCGGTTAAAGAGTGAACAACTCCGTGGAGGACATAATCGCAACGAATATTACGTAGTGGAAGTGATGGTCCAAGATTCCCATAAACAACCTGCAAGCTGAATAGTACATGGACAGGTCACCGTGCTGACTGCCTAGGTAAGATTCAACAAGATTTTCTCGAGAGGTCAAAGCCCAAAGTATTCTGCAGAAAAATCAACAGACTGAGTGTTTCCTGCACAAAAAAGACGAGCGGAGCAACAAGGTTAAGCCCACACTTGTGCGATCTAAGCAAGCCAGCGTGACTTTGAGAGTGACTGGAGCGGCTCACTCGAGGCATTACCTCACCTTCATGGTGCGTGTGACAACAATGTAGACCATCCCTTCAAGAAAAGTTCAGCTTAACGAAGACGAGATACGACGACGCCCAGTAACGCTCACTGATTATGGTGAAGGTTAAGTTCATTCATGTTCATGAGACTTGGCAGGAAGTCCTCACTCACAGCTCAAGTGCCGCGGAAGAGCGGGAGAAGAAAAGGGAGAGAGTCAGTATGTGGAGAAGATCACGAAAGGGCAGAAGATGGACGCAAAGGATTCGTCCACATGTGATTCCCACCACACGAACGCCATCCTGTATATTACTTGTGATCATGACACTAGTCAAAGGAGTGACATTACGGCATAGGGAGGAATTATAGGGTGAACAGTGAAACAACTGAGTTGCGAGAATGGGGGAGGGATAAAACAAAAGAATGACGTAGGAATGTTGAGGGGATGAGCAGGAAGGGTGGAGGACCGATAGGATTTCATAGTGAAAACCTCCATGCGAAGATTCAAGCAGGTACACGGCAGGCTTTCTATGAAGCAAAGAGTACGTAATGCGTACTACATAACTATAGACAAAACAACCAATGGAAAAGTAATATTTTTCCTTTATTCATAATTACCACAAGACCAATTTCTATGAGAGAGTCCTGGTATTAACCAGAATCTTTCTAAAGACCCGTTTAGATAAAGGCTGTTCCACTTCAAGTTGCAGGGCAATGTAGACTTCTTTGGAGTGAGAAGTTCTTTGACGAGACTGTGTACTCCCGATGATTCAGCCTCGCTAAAGGTCAACCAAGTAACATCAATGCGGCCTGGAGGAGTGTCCCTCCCTGGGGCCGCCGATTTCAGGGATTTTATTCTGGTTAACGCCAGACGATTATATTCAGTTGGGCAGGGCCCACCAAGGAGCCAGAGAGGCCCCCCGCTGCAGGGACGCCAGGAGCATCTCCCCTGAGGCGTGCCTAGGCAAGGGCCCCGCTGCAGGGGCGGTATATGTGTGTGTGTGTGTGTGTGTGTGTGTGTGTGTGTGTGTGTGTGTATCGGCAGATTGACAGATAGACAGATGCGGTTGGACGGCGTAATATCATTTAGCCTGGAAGAAAAGGAGGCAGCTAATGTGGGACTACATCTGTGCGCTTCCCTTGCAGGACACTTTCCTGAAGAGAACCTTGAGTGTGGTGCTGCAGACTTCAGCGAACCTCAGAGAACAAGAACACGAGAGCCTGAGTCCATAATATGCCTTCGTCTCCATCAAATTGGGACGCTAGGACCCTTGGGGTATCAAGACCCTCGACTTCCCCAAGCGACCTCGAATCCCAGCTCATCCAAATAGGACTTTCCACTTCCTCCAAAATTCGTAAATACTTTTCCTCGTCTCTCCTCTTTCCGTTTCATAATCCTCTCTATAGCTGAATTAAGGCCTGGCCTTGATGTGGACTTTAGTCCATGGATGGAGCCTTCAACGTAATAAGAAAATATATTAGAGTGAAATAAAGACGAGAAAGCACCCAGTATTTCATGGCAGTGCCTCAACCTACCAAGCCAACGAGAGAATGCATCTTGTAACCTAAGCTCACGTCCCTCTTCAAAGGAACTCAGGAAGCTTAATAGAGAGCATCTGCTCATCTGTATTTCTTCTCGTAGATCTAGATAAACAAGATCATGTTACAGACATCGTGATTTCATCTTTACTTCGCTTCGGACAAATGCTCGAAGAAAATTATTCCATTTTCTCGCGATGTTAGAACTCCCATCGGAGTTAATAATGACAAATTGCTTTCGCACAACAAATCATATATCTGTTGGATAAACACAGCTTCTATTTACGTGTAGGGAACGTCAATAATATATCCATTAATGAATTAGCACAAGGACATTAAAACAATCACGAGTAATGATTACCACAGTTATCCTGCACCATATCTTTCTCTCCTCCTCTCCTCCTCCTCCCTCAGTCTGTGTTCCCTTCCACAACAGAGATTCAATGCTGCTCTTTGGGTTGGCATAAGCTCACTTCCCCGAAGGGATCCAGCACGATAACGAACCTGCACTACATCACTTCAGGTCAGGAACCAAGAGTGTAGCGCAGAGTTCAGCTTAAAGGCTGTGAATAACGGTGCATTGCCTGGCTCGGAGGAGAGCCCATTACCTGATATCAACAAGGTAAAATTCCATTCACGGAACGAGCGGCACCATGAAGACTCCCTCGATCATTACAATATAAATACCAGAAATTCACTGCAAATTATCTATGCTCATTAAAGGAATTAAAGATACTGGGAAGTCTTAGAACACATTCTAACTTTTCAGTGCCTGATTCTGCCCACTCTAAGTTAAAGGCGTCTATAAATGATCTCATTAAAGTATTTATGAATGTTTTTATCATTACCATTACCTGTGTAACCACTGTCAACATTATCACTGATGATAATTTATTTGTTGAAGTTTATTATTACTATCATTATCAATATTACTACGATCATTATCATTCCTATCATTATCATTATCCTATTACAGTCAATTGTCATCATAACTAATATCATTATCATCACCATCATCATCATCATTCATCATCATCACCATCATTCATCATCATCATTATCATCATCATCATTATCATCACCATCATTATCATCATCATCATTATCACTCATTAGTATTATCATCATTATTACCGTTATGATTTTATGATCATCATTATCAATACTTTGAATATGAATGATATATATACACATCAACTCAACCTACTTTTCTCGCAACCTTGGCTTATCAACATCTCCGGATTTAACTTCAGCAGATACCGTAATATATCGGTATCTTAATTCCCATTAGTATTACCTTTCTTCTTCCTCTGTGCCTACGAATGATGTATGTGGCTCTGGCACACAAGATATCCCCTGACGTCTTCTAAATCTAGCTAAACGCCGCAGAGTTCCTTCTCAGGAACTCATGATAATAAACTCTCACTGGCACGGGTGGAAGATGACATACTTTGAGGAGAAATTATCATGCACCGCCGCTTCACCCTTTGACCGTTGGTATACAGTCCACCTCGCTGTGCGCAGAGGCCCGGATTCGATTCTCGGGCGCGCAGTGCAATCTTTCTAATTGATTTAGATATAAATATTACGTATATATTGATGCCCGTGAATCGATCTGCAGAGTCTTCAGGTCCAGAGTGTAAGCGGCCTGTCATACCTTAATTGGCCTACAGTGTGTACAGCTGTGGAAAGACAAATTATAGCTCATCGGTGGTCCATTAGTACGCTATTAAGCCTCCCGGTCTCAGTGGCCCGGGTTCGAATCTCGGGCACGCAGTGGTAAAACTATTCAAGTTTATATGGACTGAACCAGAGCAAGCGATGCGTCTGGCGTAAACCATGGAAAGGTCTGTGGGGCCTAATATGGATAGGTAGCTGTGGTTTCGGTGCATTGCACATGACAGAATGGATGTATGTGGATGTGGCCTTTCTATGTCTGTTCCTGGCGCTACTTCCCATACAACTTTGATGGTTTTGTAATTCCATCTCTTGACTCTTTCTTGGAAACCCCACATTACGGGAATAGCTAAGTCTGCCTCTAAGAAACTGCGTGTCCTATTTAGATGCCGAAACTTTTATTCTTCTGAACAGTTGCTCCGTTTATACAATACTGGAATACTGCTCTCACATCTGAGGCGGTTCTTACTCTGCATCATTACTTGACAGATTGGAGTCGAAAGCGGTCCGACTTATAAACTGTCCCAGGCTAACTTCCAAATTTGACCCTCTTATCCCACGCCGTAATGTTGGATCAATTTCCCTTTGGTATATGTGTTACTTTGGTTTTCCTTCTGAGAGTCGGATGATTGTGATCGGATTCGAATGCTATCCACGCCTGCATGAAACAAACCCATGGCTACGATTTTACCATCACATGCAGGCTTCCTCCATTTGCATATGTAATTAGCCTACCAAATATTGAAACAATACTTGTTGTAGCTTGTGTAAACATTTCTGTCAACTATTCATTTGTTCTAGCTGTTGTAAACAACTGTTAACTATTCATTTGTTGTTGCTTGTGTAAACAATTCCATTAACTTTTCATGTGTTGTAGCTTCTGTAAACAATTCTGTTAACTATTCATTTGTTGTAGCTATTGGAAACAATTCTGTTATATATTCATCTATTTTGTGCTACTTAATTCTTCACATATTGCTGTAGCCGGAGGTACGTAACCTTGACGTATGACTGTCGTAAGACATCTAATGTGTACAACCCATCACTCACGAGGCAGTGGCTTGGTGCTCACTCACTATTTCCCCATCAGGCAATGACTAATTCCACTGCAAGTCTATACTCAGCACGCACTGCACATCAACTTATCTCTCAAGATACTATGCCTAAGTGAAGGCAAACCCAACAACTGGCTGACAGTAACTAAATGCACTGCAAAAAGTAATGCCAACACTGACAAAGTACTCTCCATCTCATTACATAAGGTACAATGAATATTTGCACAATACCCATCCGTCAGCTGGGACTGACTAAATACGACTACCATGTACCAATTACTCAACAAAGAATGATAAAGGACACGCCAACAAATTACTCGGGAAACTTTAACCGAGCGAAGAGCGCTCTAGCATCTAGCAACGCATCACCACCATCTGCGTGATAAAGGTGGCTCTATGTCATGCGTTATGGGCCTTTGTGATTCATGGGTCGTGGGGGGGGGTCTTCAAGCGAGGACCAATACATCACCCTTCCGGATTTTCATCCAGCCAGATTTTGTCAGGTTTACTCGAGCGAATATTTACACACACATTTTTGCTCGATGGTCTTTGTATGGGTAGGCTTCCGTATCTTCCATATAATGTGTGAATACCATGAATTATTTAGAACCAATAATCCATATTGGACCATTTTTGTATAATGGCGTAACCGAAGGAATGGATGAGGTTAGTTTTTCATTCGTAAAGCAACGGCTTCAAGGAAGCTAATCTGGATAGGGGAACGGATAAGTCTTTTCTCCTTTGTGAGAAAGGTTACGTAAAGCATCGCCAGTTGTCGCGTCTGATCCTTTCCTCAGTAATACAATGAACGCAATATAGCTCCAGCTGGCAAAAGATAACGAGTCTTCGTAGGGCATGTTTTGCCCTAAATGCTTATCAATAGTATTTAGAGAAGACTGACGTGAGAAGGAAGAATATTGGTTATTCAGGTCACAATCTGGACTATTCTTGTCCTTTCTACACAGACAGAAAAAGATAGTGTTGCAGTGGTGACACGCTATCACGGCAATTACAGAGGACCACAGTGGTTCCACAATGTCTCAACATGTTGCAATAATGCCACAAAATCCCTCGTCTAGTAGCAGCATACTTTTGTCATACCATATAAATCGACCAACACATCTGTTGCGGTCTTGTTCCTATGAACGTAATATAACCACACTCTGCCTCTACGACTCTGTAAGTTCAACACAATCATTACAATGGGCGCACATCATCAACACGAGTTAAGTGGTAATATACTAAATTATTCGAGAGGTTCCATGTCTGTAACCTCAGCAGTATTCACGCACCGACGCGAAAAAATGACATAGCGCACTTTTGCTATTGTATTGTCGGGCCAACAGTTCTATTACAGTTTTATCACAGCAACAACTATAACACTAGCTCCACATTACCATGATTTGTGTACTGACATCACACAAAGTACCCTCGCTACAGCGGTAAGACCGAGAAATGACCTTATGACTATGGTTTCCGACAAGGTAAGTCTCTGTGGCTTAAGTTCCTAGTAGGTCTTAGAGAGGGTAGATAAGCACTTATGGTAATGGGATATTCTTCTTCCTTCCTTTTGTGGTTAAGCGTTCGTTGTCTAGATCAGTATGCAAGAACACAGCCGTGGTTACTTTATTCTTCATCCTGGTAGGCTCCCGTATCTTCCTGACCGTTCCTCCGTTTTCCTTATAAAGGATTCGGTCTGGCCCATCTGCGTTCCTCATCGGATCATATGCTATTAGAACAATAAGGCACACTTTAGTTATCGATATTCTAAGTCTTTCAATTTGAAGGACCCATTCTGTGCCATGAGCCAGTGAAACCTGATATGGTTTTATCTTAACAACAGAACCAGTCCTCTCTCTCTCTCTCTCTCTCTCTCTCTCTCTCTCTCTCTCTCTCTCTCTCTCTCTCTCTCTCTCTCTCTCTCTCTGCCTTCTCTTTCCTTGTTAGTATGTGTATGTCTCAGAAAAAACTACGAGTGATGCATATTCCGCTCCGAGATCAGTCTCAGCTATGCCTTTGATATCTGATTTTAATTCTCCTACACGCTCTTTGAACTGGAATTCCCAACCATCTTCAAACAATCCGTCGGCCAGCTGTGTAAGCATCGTGTTCGGTACGAGCCTTATAATTCTGTTCCCTCTTGTAGCCATACCGCCAAGGAAGGATATAAGAAATGCTTCCCTCTCTTTCCTTACTTTCTTTTCTTTTCTTTTCGCCTGTTCTCTGGTCTTTTCCAACAGCAATGAATTAGCATTCCTAAGGTGTTTTCTCTCATCATGTATGTAGGTAGACAAGAGTATCTTACGACCCTTTTCGATTTTCCTATTTCCTCGATCGTCTCCTTCAAATTCCTAATCTTTTCATCATCCTTTAGAAGCCCATTTTTCTCACTAGCCTCAGTAAGTATCCAGTCGACCACATCTCATGACTGAACAGTTTATCACTAGCTTCCATCTCACCGCTTAGACAATATTGGTAGGAGTCTGGTGCTTCCTCCTACTAACTAGAGATTACCATTAATCATCTATATGCCCTTTTACATTGGTAACACACACACACACACACACACACACACACACACACACACACACAACCCTCGATGGGGCAGGAGGTACGTCAGTGGCGCTCTCTGGCCGCCTGCAGATCAACAGGTCGACCCGAACTCACTCTCTCTTCCTCTACCCCAAGCTTGGATTACCAGCCTGATTGCACCCATCGCCACACGAGTGTCTGACTACAACGACTATGACTGCGAAAGAGATATGCACATGATAGATACCTTTACCATACCTTTACCAGTGACTTGATGAACTGGTGACTCTCGAGAGGACTATGTCGAACCTGTGGTCGCCCCAGTATAAACAAAAGGGTCATAGTTGTCTTGGAGTTGTGATCCAGCTGACTACAGGAACTCCATAACATTATCATCACTACTATTATCATCACTACTATTATTATCATCATGATTATCCTTACTGTTACCCCAGGACCAATTTCTACAAAAAAGAGACCTATGAAAGGTCCTGTAGCCAAAGGCTGCTCTATTTCCAGGGAAATGTAGACTACTTTGGAGTGAGAAGCTCTTTGACGAGACTTTACTCACAATGACACAGTCTTGTCAAAAGTGAATTTTCACTCGTGGTGTAACCTTGCGCGGGCGGATTCTAGTAACATAATCCCAGTAGATAAATTCATGATACAATGAAACACACAACAGTAATAACTATCAGCTTAAAGATACCTGCAGACCTCCACAAGTGAGTCGGTTGAGGTGACTACAGTTTTTATGCACTGATCAGAACTCAAGACATGTTCGGGATCAGTCTCAGCGCCTTGGAAACTAAGTCACTTCTCCAAAAAGTCGACAACAATATCCATTCCCAGAATTGTGCAGCTCTTACGGTATCTAAACGATGGACTGCTGCATCTGTTCAAGAAAAAAAAAGAAAAAAAAAGTTAAAATTCGACAAGAAAAATTATTTTTCTTTCCATCTTATGCACTGCATACATAACACAAATACTGGATTCTAACTCTTCATCTCAATATCAGATGAACGACAGCAGATGTGTCGAATTTTGTATTGATCAAGACTGGAAAGTTCCCTTGCCTCTCATACTTTCAGTGAATCGGAAGATTCACAGTGTCTGTACCTTAACGTGATGTAGCTAACCTTCCTAGGAACTAACTCGGGCTCAGACCACGTCTTGACACGCCCCTGCCACATCTAGGTACACCCCTGCCACATCTAGGCACGCCCTTACCATATCTAGGCAACGTCCCTACCACTGTTCTGAAGCATGGCAAAACCTGAAAGCCAGACCCACCCTACCATTCATGAGTTTGCCGTCCTTCTCGCTGTTTGTCTGCCTCCCTACCTCCCAAACTTTACTGCCCACGACTTAGGAAGGTGGCCGGAAAAATTTGGTTCTCCTGATGTGTGCCTGACGGACGCCATCACTCCTGCTGGTGAGGCTCTTTGTATGTTGAGCGACAGGGGGGAGGGGAGAGCGAAAAGCTGGGGAGAGAGAGAGAGAGAGAGAGAGAGAGAGAGAGAGAGAGAGAGAGAGAGAGAGAGAGATTATTCCTCACTTTTCCTCCGCCTGTCACCTCTCTGTCATGAGATATACGAGAAGATTTGAATTTACCTCACCCCCCCCCCCCAGCCATCCTTTTCCCATTGGATAAAGTAGAAAAAAAATTGCTTCAACATCAAAGCCAACGTCACTCAAAAAGGCCAATATCTTTTATATGGGGAGGCCTTCTTAAGACTGACATCCACAGAAGCGACTGAATCTCTACCACGTTTAAGGTGGCAAGATCCCTCTCTACAAATATAGGCACAGGAGGTAGGACTGTTGACGACAGGGAGAATGCTCCAAACCCATAAGCTACAATGACACTCCCTAGTGCTCGCGTTCTTCCCTTCTGATCCTCTTTCATGTTAGCAAAATTTGTTTTCCCGTAAATGATTCAGTCATGAATAATTTGAGACTATTGTCGCTTGAGTAGAAGGAGGATAGAAGATAATCTCGAGGTTGTGTGAGGAGGTATGATGAGAAATTAAGTGAACAAAGACAAAAGGTGAAAGTAAACGAAATTAGGAAAGTATGTGGGAAATGGAAGACATTCAAGGAAGTCGTGCTTACACATGCGGGAGAAGTGGCACGCAGAAGGTGAAACATGGGCAAGCGGTAATGGATAGTGAGTAGTGACATGAGGAAGTCGACAGTGAAAGACAAAAGAGTCTTTTGGGCTTTAGGTGTAGGGAAAGAGTGCGAGTGATTAGGAGACGTACAAGAGGAAGCTATACGGTGTAGGAAGAAAGCCATTTGGAGTAAGGAAGAGTTCTTATCACAACAGTAAAGAGCGTGTGTAACTAGGAAGCAAGTAAGACGCGTTGATCCACGTGAAATTGGGACATGGATATTTGATGTCACCATGACTGCTTAAGCCGTTTAAGAATGGGGTGGTGAGATAGACAAAGGCAAGAGTCCTTGAAAGAGAGGGGCCTTGTCAAAGGCTATGCCTTCTTGCTTTGCCGAACTGTGCTGAGGGATCGCGTGGTCGTGTTTAAGGGTTGTACCGTCGTATTCAGAGAGTCATGCTGTAGTCGTTAACACAACGACTGTTTTGTACCGTTTTGTGACGACTGTGAACCACGTCATCTGGTGTAGTTGTATGTATTTGTGTACGCTTGTGTTTGCGCGTATGTTTATGTGTGTGTGTTTGTGTACGTCATTACCTATCTATAATAATTTAGCTATTTGTATACAGATAGGTAAATACGTTGTCAGGATATACCATTCAGGCATTAAAATAAAATCCTAGAATATAAGGAAGCGCGAGTACTTGCATGATTTCATGAGTGGACAAAATATGAATACTGGTCTATTGTGATGCAAATGGGTTTTTACTAGAAGGACGATTACTTGCCTAAGTTTTCAAGACGAGAGTAACAAGGTGCAAGTTATCACACAGTTATACACTGACCATTGAAGATATGACCCCTGGTGACCCTTAGAACTCTACTATTTCTAGGTTTTGTAGGTTTAAACGCTATAAAACTAATACAAAATAGCATAGCATTTTGAAAATGTACCTATTGTACCCTATAACGACGCCAGAGATACAGACGTAATCATTAACTGGGAAGCCTTCCTTTTGAATGCAAGTACCGATTACTTCTATCACGTCAGCTGAGTAGATGATAGTGATTGAAATTAATGTATATATTTCAGCCGTCTTAGATTTATCTTTAGTGTGAAATCCTAATGGAAATGCAGCTTCTGGAATATTTTACCCCCAAAAAATCGCTCCTCACACTGCTCAGCTGTGTGGAGAGATCAAGCCAGGACAATCTGGTTGAAATTTTACATAACCTTAGGGCAGATCTGAGAAATGGCAACGTGGATACACAAAGCCCCGTTCTCTGTAAAACGTCGACGCACTCCCGTTAATTCCGACGCTGCTGACGTAGAAAACATCATAAAACTGATGTGCAATGACGCTACCGATAGATTCAGGCTACAAGACACACTAAAACGCGATTATATATATATGAGAATTTCATACACTACAAAATAACTTGGACTATCTATCTAGTGTGTGGAGCTGAGGAAGAGATCGTCAAAGATCTGGCAATATTTAGTAATCAAGCTATATCCGCCAAACTCTGACACAAAGACTTTGAAACGCATGGAATACGAACATATACTTTACAACGCAAGGAATACGAACATATTGTTCAAAACCTGGAAAACTCGGCAAGACAAAGGAAGAACAAGACTACACAAGATGTTGCTTGAATGGTGTAGACCATAAGGAAGACTCTTCACAACCACTAATCAAAATGGAATCTATGATCGCTTTGAAACTAGACCTAAGTGATAAGATTATGAAGACAAAGAGAGAGCTTGCGTACTATCGCCACACACAACGTAGGATCAGAGGAGACTGCAGAACGCTTACTAGCCAGTACAAGGCAGATCCTCTTCTAGGTCAACCATTATCAGCTGTAAAGTCATCTAACCCTCATCTAAAACCATCCACCTGCCCTCACTTGTCAATTCGTTCCGTTTATCCACTATTCTGTCTCTCCTACACTTTAATTCTAAACCAGTGCTACGTGTATCCTTACGGATGGATATTTCCACTAGTTTAGCACTTCTCGAGAATTCCCGTATTATATTCAGTCTTGACCATCCCCTAGCTACAACTACTAAACTACATCATCGTGAAGATGAGCAGGAAAAACTCACAACTCAAGCAGGACAGCCTATAACATTAGATGTCCATCTACTATTCGCATCAGTCATATATGCAAGTGTGTTAGGGTGTGGAATGTTCAGGCATGAATGGCATGATGCATTGGATAATACGTGAAGGATGAGTGACAAAGTTGACTGCACATACTTAGCTGGGAATCAAGACAGAGTGAAGGTGGTGAAGATGAGTTTTGGACATGCTCTTAAAATGACCACACCTAGGTTGTTACAATTGGACAAATTCTTACCTTGCAAAGTTGTCGATGAATGGAACCTGTTTAGTGACACAAGGGTTATAAGGTGTCTAATAAAAATAATGCAAAATTCAATGAACAACACATTCAGGAAGCTAAATCATGATGGCCAGACGCCTGTCTGATAATTACACAGTTAAAGTCATACATTAATCTCTTAGCCATACTGCAGTAAATCAGCATAAAACCCACCTGCTAGGATCAATCCTCTTGCTAGGTCTGGCTGTTCTGACAGTCCTGTTGCTAGGGTCAGTCTTTTGACCACAACGCCAATTCCAGGTGTCACTGAGCCCCTGAAACCTACTACTGATGCCTAGAAAATATATTTCAATGTTGGTAACATAGATTTCCTTTTGTGGCAGAATACACCATAAGAACTTCGTGCTTATGGACACTGCTGCTAAGTAGGAAGACTCCAATTTGAGGTGGATACTTGCCCCTGTAAACTACGTGTTGATATCAGTGTACAAATGGTTGCAGAGGTACCATAATTAATCATGTCACTTACCTTCTGTCGCCCAGCTGTGATGATGCTGTGACAGCCATCAGTCCCCCAACGGTGGCTCCCCAACGGTGGCGTAACTTTCAGGTTATTACTGCAATTACTATTATAAGTTTCCCAAGTATTCACATGATATCCAGGTGCTTGATGTATTTATTTCTGAAGGTTACATTGTACTGAAATTATTCGCCATCACTTGACGTTGCATTTTTCTTTACATTTAGTTCACTTATCACTTTAATCACAGTATGTTTTCAAAATAATTCCAAGTTTAATCACCGGTCACTATATAGAGTAACATTTCGATCATACTGTTCACCAATTGCTCTACGTAAACAACAGTGTCTCCATATAATTAACCAGTCACTATGTTTCACAAGAGAAAATGTCTCTGCATTCCGTTTTACAGCAATCATTACTTGCAAGATATTTTCATCACGTTTTTCATTTACTACAAGATGAAATATTGCTAATATATCGTTCATTAATCAATAAATGTAAGGACGTTGCCATCACAATGATCAATATCGTTATATGTTGCAAAGAAGTCTTCATATTGTTCACCAGTCACAATACTGCTTGTCTAATGTTCGCCAATCACTACATGTTGCAAAATTTTCACTATATTCTCCAAGAATCTCTCATCATTATATCATGTTGCAATATTTCCGTATGTGATCACGTATTACTATATTTCACAACATTTCCACACCTATTTTGCCAAACATTCCTGCATATTCTATAACCAGTTATACTTTCTCTTTCAATCCATATGATGTTTTTGATGAAAGTAAACAACTTTCACCGTAATTTTCCAACGATATCCTCACACCGTGTTTACCCTCCCGAGCGAAACGCCCGTCCATAACACTGTACAGAACAGTAGAGTCACCGTTGTCCAATACTCCACTCTCACTCGAAGGCGTTATAGTAATAAGCTGTACTGCACTGTATGATTCACGCGTCTGCCTTCGTGCAGGGTCAGAGGTGAGCTAAGGCAGTTGACCTTGGGTGGTTCCTGGTAGGGGAAGAGTTGGGGGGAAGGAGGAGGAGGAGAAAGAGAAGGAAAAAGGGGGGTAGGGGTGGAGTGGGGGGGGGGGGGAGAGAATGGTAACGAAAGGTTTAAAAGTGGTGATGTGACCACAGAGCAGACTTGATCGGTCGAGGATTATTGATGAAGGCGAAAATATGATGCCTGTGTCTCGATTTCTGCTGTGACGAAATGGATATCTACCCCACACCAGCGAGCGCTCGCGAACGTAAACACTGGCGGGCGAAGATGTAGGGCAACAGTCGTTTGCTATTCATCGTCATCGCGGCCGCTGTATCGCCTGTACGTGTTGGTGGTACGTTCCTCAACTGCTGGGTCAGCTCGGTGTATCTGCTGTAGTACGTGTACGTAGTACGTTCCTCAACTGCTGGGCTCAGGCAACCTCCTGTGGATAGAGTAAACGTAACTAGTGTCAAACGCCAACTTCATGCCGGATATACGGTAACATTCTCGAGCTCACCAAGCCAATGAGAGTATCTAATCTTTCGCTGACCACAGATGGGTTAGGCCTATATCTTTGTTGCTAAGATTAGACCATCTGGCTTATGGCGTTTCATTCACATACATGAATATTACGGACTATCCGCGTAATGCACGAGAACGAGTGGGAGAGCCAACGAGTGTTTGTATATTCAAGGGAAACGATTTTGCTACGGCGAATTCCCTCAGTGTCAAGATCCCTATATACGTAAGTGAACATGGCCACACACACACACACACACACACTTTCTCGTACACACACACACACACACACACACACACACACACACACACACACACACACACACACACACTTTCTCGTACACACACACACACAATTTGTGGGAGCTTGAGGCCAAAAGGCAATATTTCATCTACATAACGAAGTGCAAACAGCCGGTACCAGCGAAGGGTTCACCCCTATTGTAGTACTGCACGGATTTCGAAACATTTTATTTCCTTTAGCACAGATGCTCTGTGAGTGAAGCAACAAATAGTACTGCATCGAACAGGGTCAACAGTTGTAATCCTGCTGGTACTCTTACTGGACTGCAACCTGCTGTTACAGAACAACTAGAGAAGGCTACACTGGGAGTGTATTTGTTAGTGAATACAGAATATAATGTAGACATCACATAAAGGCATATTCGCTCATTACTGCTAGTGTGATAGTGTTACAATATTGTAACAACTGTATTTCTGAATCACCAAATGCTTTATAAGTGAGTGGAAATAAAAGCATAGAGTTAATGGGTTTAAGGAAATAAATAATTCGTTTATTCTACTTTAAATGCGTTTATCCATATACTGCTTCTTAAGTCTATCTATATCGTCCCTCATAATCGGGAAATCACTTTTAACTAATATCCTCAAGGTTGGAGATGACGGGCTGTTTACTGGACATTCGAAGGCATGTATACAATATACTGAGGCTGGAACTAAGTAATGGTGGTATACTATATTACATGAAATCAACTCACACGAATAGTTTGCCCTCCGAAGCCTGTGGGTCGAGCCCAAGAGCTGTGGTGAAGATATAACTCACTCCCGGACTGGACACTGAGGCAACTGCATATTGCCCTTTGGCGTTGTGGTGCTGGTTCGATTTACTGAACTGCCTCCAGCTTGTAACACGAAACAACTAGCCATGATATAACACTCCTACTTAAAAACAGACTTGATGAACACTCTGTGTCCTCGACTAAACATTATTTGCGCTTCCTTATTCACGTAAAAATTATTTTATGCATTTCTACTTTCTTACTACTTCTGTTTGAAACGTAATCTTCTCAGAAAGAGTGAGCATCTGTAATGACATAAGATATCCCTCTCAGAAACCAGATTTCACATCAACTGTCACAGTAGTCAGTAAACTTGATGGAAATACAAACGACTGGATTCTATACCGGCCCACACAACTACTGTACTGTGTACCTGCTGTTTGATGCACGTACATCAGGAAGTTTCCAGTCATTAAGTCCATAAGAAACATATGCTTGACTCACATGATTCCGCTGCGGTAACCGAATATCTTTAAATAAAAAGGCGTTAGTTTCAAAATACTGTGGAAAAAAAATTTCAAGGACAAAGTACAGACTAATAGGAGGAGAAGCTAATATGATCCTGACCACGATGATAAACCATATCAGTCTGCCAACATCTTGAGTAGTCTTGTGAGGGAATAATTCTTTTGGTGGAAATATATCCCAGGCCAAATAAGGGCCGTTGGACTTTCGTTTGCAGATCCCAAACCTTAATCTTCCGAACATCTGTCCAGTGTTATGCATCACACACCAAACATGTGCACTTCGACTATGGTGATATATATATATATATATATATATATATATATATATATACCGGGAGCGGGCAACATTTCGCCGGTTCCAGAATGCAACACGACGCAGCGAGCAGCTCCTGGAGGCGTCTGACCGCTGTGCAGGGACTGCTGCACTATATATATTGTGCAAGCTGCCAAAGCCTGTGCTACAGGATCCACTGAATATCACTACTAATTCTCGTTATGATTTCGGCACGTATTGCATGGTTCATTATATAATGAACTCGCAGATGAGGGCTAGCCGTGCCCTTGTTCCTCGCCTCACTTCTTTCCACCTTGACTATCACACCCTCCTTCACCACCACCCCATTCATCCCTGTCTACCATACCTTTTCTTAACCACCAACACCACTCCCTCCCTCCTTGGCTACCAAACCTGAGAGACAGATGGCAGTGTTCAGTTATATAAGCACTGACCACGGAACATTTTTTTTTTCCATACCCACAATCATCTCCCCAGCATAGTCTTCCCGCTGAACAATGATTTCTTGTTTTTATTTTTCGAAAATATCCTCCAATTTTTCTCTAACCAAAGAAATAGCTAAATTGTTGACAACGGTGCATGGGGGTTAGTCATCCTGTGTCCGACAACTTCCTTTTCTCTACAGACAGAGGTCGGACAGACAGGAATGTCTTTATATGGTACAGATAAGCTGTTGTCGATTTGCGATACATTCTGCCAAAACATCAAACCAGCTTAGGCTCCCTTAGAATCGTTATTCATTCAGAAATTTTCGATCCAGTACAAGACGAATATAACCACTCAGTGTAGGCGCTGCTTGATCATTGCATGCTAGCACCTTTGTCATCTTCTCCCGAAAAATTCAAATGCATTTCTATCCACTCAAGCAGCTCTGCCACAATTTACCTCACGCAATTTTCATTTTTCACCAAACCATTTGCCAAGGCACTTTCTCTCCGCGTACCCCAACATCCTAAGCACCCTCATCTGCCATCCAGTTATGTAACACATTCAACAGTCCCTAAAGATACCTGCTCCATTTTCTCTTCACTTCTTTACCTGTTACCACATGCCCATCTGCTCCTCTCTCTGATGCTCCCGATTTTTCTCTTGTTCTTCTCACATCGTTCACTTCCTCCACCAAATTTTCTTATTCTCCCTGAAGTTTGCAGGTATTATCCCACTCCATGTTTCGTTTGCCTTCTTTAACAGCCCTTACACATTTCTCACACCTCATACCAATTCCTCGTGTACATCTCCCACTCACACGCGCTCCTTCCCTATAACTTAAACGACTCTTTTTCTTCTTTATCTCTTTCAATCTAACTTCCTTATTTCACAAACTTTCTCACTAGCCTGAATCCCACCTTCCGCATTTCTCTAGTTTAGTTTCATATTACCTTCTGTCATTCTTATAATGGTAATAATTAAAGTAATCCCAACAGTAATAATGATAATGTTACTACTACTTCTACTGCTACGACTAATAATAATAATAGCAATAATAATAATGATAATAATAATACTGATAATACTAATGATAATATAATAATAATGATAAAAATAATGATAATACATATATGTATTGCTAGAGACAGAAGACAAATAAGTTTTACTCAAAAAACAACATGCAAGACGACTGACCATTATGTTAAGCATGAAGGCACACATGAAGGCACACACACGAACACACATACACACACACACACACACACACACACACACACACTAATGACAAGAATGAAATTTTATATCGTTTCTTTGATACAAGAAGACCCTTAGGACTTTTTCGTCTGAGATTCGCTATGTCTTCAAAATGTCTGCAAAAATCTTGAGAGGAGAATCAAGTTCCTCGTCATCGTCAAATATATGTATATATATACAAGTCTATGATGAAGTCAGTACCTGTTTTCATGAGAAGACTGTTTGAATAAACTAAGGTGAAACCTGAAAAACTTTTAACTGAAGCGATTCATTCATCTTTACTAGCGTACCTCAAGAGGTGTTGCGGTGCGTGTCCGATAGAAAGTAATTCTTTAATATTTTTTCCCGAATTCATGGAGCAATCTTTACGTTCATTAAGACAAAATGACAGTAAAATGTGGTGTGATTGCCTAAATGGAGACTTCACTCTAAAAGCCTAAAAGCAATAACCACATTTGGTATCTTAATGGTGGCAATAAGAGGAAAAGTGGAGTGACTGCAAGTAAGCCAAAGGTACGACCTGGAAAAGAAAAAAAAGATGGACGGCTAATATGATATCGTTGATAATATTCCACTCTCATAATCATATAAACGCTCCGCCACTCTGGCTGCCGCCGCTTCGTAATGGTCCACGCTAAGTGGGTGCAATTCTCTACTTTAATCGCTTTAAACAGACGTTTTCATCTGGAGAAGTACGTCCCCACTTTCTTCGTACCTGCTGTTGAAGTCCAAAGGTTAAATGAAACGGAGTCAATCAACTAATAAATGTATCCGATTGAAAACAGCCACATCGTATCACTGATTGCATTGGAGTTTTGATAACACCGACTGTTTAAGTTGCACGGGTCACTGTCTCCTCAGATTGATTTATTACCAATAAGGATGTGTGCGGGTGAAATTTAAGGGTGTGTATATCTTACCCAACCATCTTGGCTCATTGCCTCAAGACCGTCTGTGACAACGGTACGGCTTAGTATAACCCCGAAAGAAAAGTGATCTACTGTTCTACTGTTCAAAGATTTTCAAAGAGAAGCAAACCCATTTAAATTGTTAGCAACCGGATGATCTCGCTTTGTGTAAACCGTATTGCTGGTGAGAGGAAAGATTCTGACTCAGAATTCAAAGGAAGTGCGACAGCCTCTTCGTCATCCACTCATAGGTCTTTCTGGTCTTTAGTTGAGGGCATCGCTGACAACTTCTGTTGCTCTACCTTCCCTTTACTCTTCCGCTCTGACGGTACCATGGCTGTCTCTCCTGTAGACAAAGCAACTCTGGCTCCCGTTTCTCCTCTAACTCCATACCTTGGAGGCCTCTTAACATTCCCTCACCTCCTGATGCTCCTCTTACTAATCCTATGCTTCTTCCCGTAATCTCTTTTCGAACTGTCCGAAGTGCGTTTCTCTCTCTGGACACGAGCAAGGCTTATTGTCCTGATAGCATTCATCACCGTGTACTGAGTGTGACTCTGAACTTGCACCTGTGCTTGCCTTCAACTCAGTTTCTGTTGAAGATCCACAACTTTTCCTTCTTGGACGCATGCGTTGGTGCGTCCCATCCCTGAGAAGGATGTCGATATTCGTCCGTGACTGAAACCTTCAACATAAAACGATAAAAGTGCTCATGATTATCTCTGATCCTCAACGTAATTGAAATAAGGGACAGCCAAACACTCTTCATAAAGCTTTGGTATTATCAGTAGGTACAAGACGTTCGCCTCGTGAAGCTAAAGTACTACGTCGTCAAACTTTACATCTACTGTGTGCCACAATGTATGTCGATGAGGATTTAATATGGTGTAATCCTGGCGAAATTAAAAGACCCCAAGACCATCATCATGGAGGATGAAAAATCTGATGCCTCCATTCGAGTCTCATCACCGCCAACGCACCACATTTCTTAGCGGCTTCATACCATTAAACTTAAGATTATTGCATTATGGAATCCCTTGAGGGGGGAGGGATGATTTACATATCAATGATGGTAGTCTGTCCGTCTGTCTGTCTATGGGTGTGTCTGTCAGTCTGTCTGTCCATGGAAACAGGTAATTTTTGATCTCAATTCCAAAAGGAGAAGTTTCGAGAGATGATCTAATACACGTATTCAAAATTAACAGTTTCGATAAACTTAAATATATATACAAAAAGAAATACGATTCGTGGACAAACGTTTTACCTTAAAATAGACGAAGTACTTTTTCTTCAACAGGATTGTTAATATATGGAGTGTTTCTCAGTTAAAGAAGTTGAAAGTAGTATTATTAATATATTTAAGCACAGACTTAGAAGTATTTCGCTTAAAATCTACTTCTAGATATTATTTGCGCCTCCTTTTAGTTATAACAAATTTTTTCAGGCTTTCTGTGAATCATCCGTATACCTTTCCACTCCTACCACTTTAATCCATAAGTTTCTATAGTTCCGGGTTCTTCCACTATCACAAACAGCCTCATTAAAACCCAAAGGTCTGTTGGTGTCTGAATTCCTTTGTGTGATAAGAACAGAAGCACGACAGTAAAGTTTCGTCATGAAATGAACAAAATTCATTCCGGTGCTTGCAAATTTTATTCATTTATTCATTCATTTCTGACCTTTATTTCCGAAAATTAGGCTCAACTTTAGGTTGACGTCTTTTGTTGTTGGTATAACTTTTGATACTGAATTATGACTAATATCTTGACTTGAATTTCGCTGTTAGCGTTTCTATCTCGTAGAGTTAAAAAAAAAAAAATCTACATCGCCTGTTGACGCCTCCAACTAAATCCTACCATCGTGGAGGTTTGAGAACATTTGGGGAAGAAGCAACAAGTTTTAAGAAGAAGAATGTGAGATTTTTAAAGAGAAAATATTTAGGGGATGAAACAATACATATGCCGATAACGGTAGTTAACGGTCGTTAAGAAGACCCACTGAAGGGTTCTGAGATGACACCAGAATAATAACTTCAAACCAATACGACTCACGAAGTAGGCAGTCTGAAAACTTCAACTGACCTAATGTTGAAGTGAAGTTCCACCGACATCATGAACCAAAAACCAAATATGGAAGTTTCGAGTCGAATACCACAATCATACTGATGCTTCAGGACACGATCGCGCGCCAGAAATATGTGATATAAGGATACATCTTACATAAATGATAGGTCACGGAGAACTAATGTGGCGCAACGGTGGAGGGACAGACGTGACCCAAGGTCACCTGGGGTTGAGACTGGGTGGTGTCGTGGAGGCATGATATATTACTTTATCAGGTTAGACCACGTCAAGATTAATGATCTGAGAAGCCTTAGGAGGCCATGGACGCGCAGTATGATCATATGCAGGGGAAAGCAACATACTTTGCAAAATTGAACTACATTACATCTAAACATCCAACACTGCAATCCAATGAGTACACCTGTGTCAAAGTCCAAAGCTCATGGTATATTCATGGGTTACTTATTACCATACATTTGATTCTGATAAAGAGTTTGGTTATAGATGACCGTCATAAGCCTTAAAAATATCACAAAAATAAAGGTCATCATAGTATTATCAACACGTTTAGTGCAATGAATAGCACAGCCGTCTGGCCTCAGTAAGATAAAGATATCATCCTAAGAGCTTGCGTCATCTACGTAAGATTTCCCGTTGAACGGAAGCATGTTGAAACAGATAGCACAGATAGCGTATGTTAGTGAGGGGTTATATATGGTAGTTTATAAAAAGATGGAAGTTATATATTGTAGTTTATAAAAAGATGGAAGTATAATTGACCGTGGGAAAGGACATCTTTATATGGACATTGCTCCAACAGATCATAGGATTATTCGTATCACCAAATGCCTCACATAAGTTCAAATCTGAGGATTTGTCCACTTGAATACTGGAAAAAAATTGCCTTCATGATTTCATATTAATGATTTCATGTCATTATGGTTTCCAAAGGTGTCTCTTGAACTAGTCCATGAGTGGTGTAATACATAATTTTATGTATCTATAGACATGCATCTGTCTCTCTCTCTCTCTCTCTCTCTCTCTCTCTCTCTCTCTCTCTCTCTCTCTCTCTCTCTCTCTCTACACACACACACACACAAGCACATGTGTGCATATGTGTGTACGTATGCATGCATAGGATTAAAGAACGATAAACATAATGTTAAGAGACGCACAACACGAGTGTAAAACTCTCCCAATTACACACAATACTAATCATATCTAGCACACACACACACACACACACACACACACACACACACACCAACTGCAGCAACGCAAACTGGAGTGTCGTCATTTCTCTAGTCCTATCTAATACAGGTAATGGGAAGGGAAGGGGAGAGGAGACGAAAGGGGCCAGGGAGTACCACTGAATGTAAATCTCTTGGACGTAACATTTCTCTGTGCCACTTTAAAGAGGACAATAGCTGGTGGGGAGGGAAGAGCAGGAAACTCAAATCTATCGTTGCCATTCTCAGTAAACCAAGATCTTTAAAATGACTGCTTGTGTTGAGAGTATGAAAACAGGAAATTAATACTAGAAACCGACATGGGGTGAGAAATGGAAATTCATCAAAGGAATATAGTAGGTTGGTGAAACAGTGAACAGGAAAGGTTACTTTGGTAAAGTATTTTGTAAGTGATGGAAAACACCATCAGCCTAATGTTCTTGGATATAGATGAGCTAGTAAGTAAAACTAATGTGTTTGAAACTGAAGAACAATATGAGATCACAAAAAAATTACATACACCAGCCAAACAGAGATTCATAAATCAGCCGGAGAGAGGAAAATATAAATCAACGGCCAAGCCAAGGCAGGCAATGGTGTGTCCAGTCCTCACACAGAGTCACTGCTAATAAAGAATCGTTCAATTCCATTCTCAAACAGGAATTAATTCAGGCAAGGGAAGGCTCCGCGATCAAACAGTTGTGACTAGATTCGTAAAAGGGACGTGTGAAATTGAAATAAATGAAGAATTGAAAGACGGATTGTGTGAAACCATAACCCTTGGGAAATTAGTGGAAAGTATCGAGAACTAAGGACAGGAATTTTCTACAGCTGCAGGAGGAAGTAAAGAACATGTAAAGTTACACGGGATGGGAGAAAAAATTTGCTACACAAAAGGGAACGTCCATAACATAGAATAAAGGAACACAGATAAGATTAAGCAGGGTGGGGGATCTGGAGCAATTTCTGGGCCTTTTCAACGGGTTCGGAACATGAGAACTGGTGAAGTGCAACGGAACCTTGTGTAACGACTCACACATTTACGAAAGAGTGAGGCCCATCTTAGACAAAGGAGACGTTTGAGTGAATCGTCTGTATCTGTACTGCCAAAAGGCATATGAGACTGTGCCATATAGGAGAATGGTAAAGAATCTGGATCTTCAGGCAAGAATAATTGCGAAACTTCTTAATGATCAAATCATTATACTGGAAGGGAATAAAAAGACGCTTGCCAGTGGGCTTCATCAAAATGGGTGAGGTTACGTGTGGCATTCCATGGGGTTCTGTTCTAGGACAATTGCTCTTGTTGATCTATTTGAATGATAAACCGGAGGGATTAGATTTAGCCGATATATATATATATATATATATATATATATATATATATATATATATATATATATATATATATATATATATATATATAAACTTATAGCAAAATGCCATCACACCAGGCATTTGAATAGCTTCCACAGTTGGCAAAGCCTTTGTTTCTCACAGCTTATCTAAACTGTCGGAAATATGGAAATTGATTTTCTTCGTCTCCTCCTCCACAGAACCTGACAAGCAGGCATATGCAGCCTAAAACCCAGCGCCTGTCACCCTGCACCTGGGACGCCTCGCTCCGGCACAGGGGTTCCACCCTCTCTGGGAAATATGCAAACATTCTATTGTGTCAGAAACACTGGCACGTGTCGTTAGAGACATTCATTTGTTTTTGCATCTACACAAGATTCACTGTGATTTCCTTTATATACATATGACTCGTGACATTTGTTACTGCATCTTTTAAATGAATGCAAAACTTTTATGAATATATATTGTTTGTCCTTTATTAACCTCAGTTGCGCATGTGTGATTCATTTCATCTGTAGCATCATATCTTCATCTTTATTAGTACGAATACTGTTTCATTTATCATTATACCATCATCTCCTTAATCTGTATGAATCTCATAGTTTTCCATCTATTGTTTTCCTTGATGTTCCGTCATTTCGTAGTCCTTTTGCTTCCATTTTTCATGATCCTCCCATATTTCCTCTCCTTTTTCATACAACTTTCCCAATCACCTTATTCTCCTGCTGGTTACATATTCTCCCTTTGTCTCTCTTATGAACTCCTCCCTTTCCTTTGTGCGTCCTGCATCACCTGGTGTTTACTGTCTCCATTAGTGTGTCACAAGTTTTACAGCAGTCGCCCTCATTGACCTTCAAAGCTGTGACCAAGAAGGCAGTCCTTACGTTGTCTTTGAACATATACTGGCCCGAACATTTTGCTTCATGGATGTTTTGTGTGGCGTTAAGGGCTGCTGCACGTACGTGCTCATACCATGGAATGGGCATGATGATTGTAATCCTACGCTGACCTAGTGGTATCTGCACTTAGAAGATATGGTTTAACGATGTTCATACACACTCCAGAGTCAAATATCTGAATCCAACTGGTGTTGCTTGCTGGTCTTGGTGCTCTCAACCAGAAGACTGTGAACCCATGGGTGTGGTAGGTTATTGCGTCGTTACCTACTTCACAGTCCGTAATTGGCTGGGGTCCACACCTGTTGTTATGTTGTTGTTGCCCACAACTGTACCTCATCCCTACTACAACTGTTCTTTGTCATCATCTACAACACAGACTGTATCTGGGGTTCACAAGTGTTCTTGGATGTGATGATATTAACAAAGCCTCGACCCCCAGAAAACTGACGAATGAGATGGGCTACCCATCTCTTCTTCCTGAGTGATAACTCTCTCACTCATCATTGTGAGGTACCTAAACACCGCCTGTCTCAAGGTGTTCCGCCTGTGTCTGCCTTGGCCCAATGCAGGCTGCCGTCCGCCTTCTGAACCTTCTCATCAACACAGTCCAACGTTTGTCCACACGTACCCTCTATCCCAGGAACGCTCTCGACATCACCTACTTCGACATCTAGTAAGCTGCCCAATCTCTCTCTCTCTCTCTCTCTCTCTCTCTCTCTCTCTCTCTCTCTCTCTCTCTCTCTCTCTCTCTCTCTCTCTCTCTCTCTCACACACAAACACCACCAACCTATAACCTGCTTAACTCGTCGATCTCGAATTCGCACTCTAGATGTTCCTCTCACGTCAGACACTCCTCAGGCTGCCTCTCTCTCTCTCTCTCTCTCTCTCTCTCTCTCTCTCTCTCTCTCTCTCTCTCTCTCTCTCTCTTTTCCAATGACTTCACATATCAAGAATAACTTAAAGGGAAACTCTGTCCACTGTAATGTTTTCAGTGAATATTGTCCCTTGACATAAGGAAGAGGATTGAACTGAGCTTACAGCAGAACTTGACATTACATTTTCTTTTCTCCAAATTACTAACTTCACCTACCTACATGAAAAATAAAGAAACGGGGGAAGAGAAGTTATGGGAAGTATGTGTAAAGGGGGGAGAGAGAGAATAAAGTGGGTAGGGGGGTAAGATTAAGATTGACTTATGACCTCAATAAAGTGGTGCCGCCAGGACCCCCCTTAGTCCCCCATGGGAAACCCTGTCCTCTTGAATAAGTTGGTGAACACAGCACGTTTGTAGTCTTCTCTCTCTCTCTCTCTCTCTCTCTCTCTCTCTCTCTCTCTCTCTCTCTCTCTCTCTCTCCATACCGGACTCTCGTCTTTTGCGTCGTGGCCCAGGTAACAATAATGGTAGAAAAAAAAAGAAAAGATGTTTTCCAACCGTATCCATGCTTTTTTTCTTCATGAAATTTGAAACTAAAGAATTTCCAGTACGGGTTTGAAGGAAAGCATATAGTATGTGAGATTCAATTTCTCTTATGTGAAATCTGATTTCCTTCTTTCTTTCTTTTTCTGTATACTTAAAAGCACACAGTGAAATGGAACAAAGGCAAAAAGAATGAGATTACGCCATGTTAACAAATGTATGTAAATGGCACTTCTGTTGGTAGTGTTTCGTTTAAGATTTTGCACGAGAGGAGGCACAGAGGCTAGATCGTATGTGTCACGGCAAGACACCACCGTCCTGAGTGACATAGATACGCGAGAGTTACATAGAAAACCGCACGTAGCATCGATAACCGAGAATGAGGCGTAGCCTCGCATGTGAGTATAGATTAGACAGATGCGTTACACACAACTGATGGGGTAACACAGACAGGCGAGAGCAACACAGGAGGTGAAGGTCCTCAAACGAACAGCAGAGGGGTGGACTTCAACGAACAGCAGAATGCGAAGAGAGACAATCAGATTAACATAAACGGGCAACAGCCAAAAGGACCATCCAGCACAGACAGCCGATGCAGACACACCTTATTATCCGTTCTAAGAACCAAAGACGACCCAGACAGCTGAGACTTGTGTGTGTGTGTGTGTGTGTGTGAGAGAGAGAGAGAGAGAGAGAGAGAGAGAGAGAGAGAGAGAGAGAGAGAGAGAGAGAGAGAGAGAGAGAGAGAGAGAGAGAGAGAGAACCACGAAGAGATTCAAGGTCGAGAAGTACAGCCAAAGGAGAGAAAGGCATTGAGGAGTGAGTCAGAAGTCGAAGACAAACACAGATAACTCGAAGATGATTTGATCTGATTTGTGCCGGTAACCCCGGCAAATTCACTGTGCACACCCCATGCTCATCCCGTGAGAGGTGGCGCAAAAGGATCAAAGAGGTCGTGAGCGGTGGCGCAAAAGGATCAAAGAGGTCACAAAGAGTCTTAAGTCGGACCTCTGAGGGTTACTGCTACACAGGTTGTTACAAAGTTACCAAGACACAGGCAAGACAGCTGGGGGCGACTCAGGCAGCTGAATGTGACATAAACAGCTTGAGGGCGATGCAGAAAGCCAAGAATAATACAGAGATAAGTACAGTCAACAATCTTAGTGTTCTAGAAATACAGCGTATATTAAAATGAGATCAGAGTGAAGAATAATTACATGTTTACACTGAAGCTACCGCGAAGGTAACGAGGATGATGACGTAAGGGAGAGGAGAGTAAGGCAGGAATGATGACGTATGGGATGCTGAGGGAGAGGAGAGTAAGGTAGGAATGATGACGTAAGGGATGCTGAGGGAGCGGAGAGTAAGGTAGGAATGATGACGTAAGGGATGCTGAGGGAGAGGATAGTAAGGTAGGAATGATGACGTAAGGGATGCTGAGGGAGAGGAGAGTAAGGTAGGAATGATGACGTAAGGGATGCTGAGGGAGCGGAGAGTAAGGTAGGAATGATGACGTAAGGGATGCTGGGGGGATGAGGAGAGTAAGGTAGGAATGATGACGTAAGAGATGCTGAGGGAGAGGAGAGTAAGGTAGGAATGATGACGTAAGAGATGCTGGGGGAAAGGAGAGTAAGGTAGGAATGATGACGTAAGGGATGCTGAGGGAGAGGATAGTAAGGTAGGAATGATGACGTAAGGGATGCTGAGGGAGAGGAGAGTAAGGTAGGAATGATGACGTAAGAGATGCTGGGGGAGAAGATAGTAAGGTAGAAATGATGACGGAAGGGATGCTGGGGGAGAGGAGAGTGAGGCAGGAATGATGACGGAAGGGATGCTGAGGGGGATGAGGAGAGTAAGGTAGGAATGATGACGTAAGGGATGCTGGGGGGATGAGGAGAGTAAGGCAGGAATGATGACGTAAGAGATGCTGGGGGATGAGGAGAGTGAGGCAGGAATGATGACGTAAAGGATGCTGTGGGAAAAGGAAGGTAGGAATGGTGACGTAAGGGATGCTGAGGGAGAAGAGAGTAAGGCAGGAATGATGACGTAAGGGATGCTGGGGGAGAGGAGAGTAAGGCAGGAATGATGACGTAAGGGATGCTGGGGGAAAGGAGAGTGAGGCAGGAATGATGACGTTAGAGATGCCTGAGGGGGGATAAGGAGAGAGAGCTTACTACCCCAGCATCATCATCCTGAGACGTAATGACCACATCCCAAGCGGCCTGATAGATATGCGCCCGCCCAAAATCAATGGCGAACTCTGGACAAATTGAACAGTAAACCATGCCTCCCTGTAATTGCATCCGGATGATTAAATGACGGAACCATGTTTCATTAATTGGCCGAGTCCCGAACTGTTGTGATAGTTACAGATTAGTTGTTTTTTTTTTTTTAATATTTTTTTTTTTTCATAATTCATAATCAGGATATTCAGAGTTCCAATCCATATTCCTTGCAGTATATAATTTCCGTTCGTCGATAACTCATCAAAAGTGCCATGCCAAACTCCAATTAAATACATCCCCCACCTGAACGTTCCGAATTATCTATATCAATGAAAATTAGCTGTTAATGAATTATATGATTAATTATCTAATCTATTAATGGGTGGGGTGACAAGGAGAGGTGGAGGTGGGGGGGTGAGTGGGAGGGTGATATAGAAGGGACGGGGTTGGGGGTGGATGGCGCGCAGGAGGAGGAGTGGGAAAGGGGGAAGGGGGTTGTCCGTGGGATGAACTGGTTGCCCTGTGCAGATCACACGCCTGTGGTAGCTGTATAGAGAAACTTCGGCGTTTCGAATCTGGCAGCGCGTGTGGAAGGAGGAGGTTGAGACTTAAAATGGGAGTAGAAGTAAGGCAATAAGGTGTAAGTATGGGCGAGACAAGACAGGACTGGACAACCGCCAGCCTCATGACCAACAACCAGATCAAAATCGCGAACTCTTCCCTACTGTACCAGTCGGCAGAAAATTGTCCTGTAGGAAGCCATGTCTGTCACAAGAACTTGAAGGGCGTATGGTGATCACAAGAATATTTCATCTATGATTATCCCAGAGCCTCTTCCTATGAGAGAGAGTCGTGGTGTTACCCAGGATCGCTTTCCATTGCTCGGTATCGTATCTGATAAGCGATGAAAGTTCACTGCAATGAATTCTAATTAGTATTGGCTTATTGAGCAGCATTTGCAGCCTGACTTAGTGGATATATAATCGCTACTGATAACAACAGAAGCCTTATCTTCTAAGGCCTCCGGAAGAGCCTTCCATGGCATCTTGCCCTTGTGAATTGTGATTTTCATTTGGCACTTCTCAAGCTACACAGATGATGCGTCATATGCACATCATACATAATGGTAGGGTATAACACACGTCCTGCTGCCATACATGTATGACCGTAAATATACGCAGACTGTTAAGCACATCAGCCTTTCTTAAATGAAATAATGTTTCAATACATCATATCATCATCATACATTATAAGCCAATCATACAAAACACGACTCACACACAGTATTTACAACAAGCCTGTATGTCACGCCAACTTGTCATCATACCAACACACTGGACTTCCTCCTATACGTTACTGCAAACTTACCACCCCGCCAGACACACCAGCCCATCTGACACCCATCAACCTGCCATGTGCACTCGGGTCCATCCGTACCAGACTGTCAGACACACTCCTCACAGTGGGAGGAACCTTCTCTCACGGATTTATGTCTTTTCAAACTTTTTTCTCAGTGGGTGTCGATACCGTCGGGCAGTACCGCTAGATCCTTATGTAACTCTTATTAACATAAAACAACTTTCTTCGGATGTGTGTCTGTGGCTGTTGCACCTGTGGTTTTTCCGGGAGTTTCCTACACGTGCGGATCAGGTTATCGAATAAGGAGCACCTGTGTTTGTAATATTGGCTAACATCAGCTCAAGCTACTGGTTTTAAAAGCTTTTGTGTGGGTGATTTCTGCATCTGTTCCACTGCACTTCTAAAAGTATTTAATACATTTTCCTAGGCCACAAATATAAGCTTCTTTTTTTCGTATTCTAAGATGTAAGCAGAAGAGGGGAATAACATATATAGACGCCTAAGAACAGAAAAAGTTATGACTCTGAAATTTAAGTGATGCATTGTGATTTCATGCCCGAATTTAGCTGATACAATGATCGACTGCAGCTTCGTCAACCTTACCATGACAGACGGACTAGACGCGTTAACAAGTACCTCATTTGAAAAGCATCACCAGCAGTCTCAACTTTACGAGCGCACGTGTGTGTTTGTGTGTGTGTGTGTTTATCCGGACTGGCAGCAGTAAGTAGTGTGAGGAGAACTGATCGAGGAAAAAATGACAGGGTAAGAGACAGGCGTGGGAGCAAGAACAGTATCTTTGAAGAGGGTGGGCTAAAGCGGTTTGGACGTATGGAGAGGATGCGTGAGGAGAGGTTGATGAAGAGGATACATGTGTCAGAAGTGGAAGAAACAATGGAAAAAGGAGGAGCGAGGACGAGACTGAAGGACAAAGAAAGGACGTCAGAGGGTGTGTGGAGTACATGGAATAGAGGAAACTGAACCTAGGCACTTGAAATGGTCAAGGGAAACCACGGAAAGGAATGTAGGGCTTAGCTGAGGACAGGGGAGGGCCTTGTATAAGTAGATCATCGTGTGAACTGAATGAATAGCTGTTTGAAAAAGTACTGACAACAGAAGCACACACCAGTCAGGATCTCCCTGAAGTAATCAGAAACAGGAAAATTCATTTCCTATTTCATCATAACCTGAAAACTTAAATGTAACTTGGTGGCGACGAAGGACATCCATATTGCTTTGATCTACAGAGAAGTAACTCTGTATCATTCCAGTTCACGTTGTGCTCTTGGGACTGAAGGAAAGAAATAAAGGAAAATGAAAAAAGTTGAACTGTTTCTTTCTGTGTAAATGTTTAAAGGAAAGGTGTATCTCTCAATTTATTAAGAAATTCCATCTAAACTAGGACGGCAGTATGAATTTAAAAGTGCACGGGATATTGGACAAGCTGGGAAATTTAATAAAGGTGGCGTGAGAGGAATGCTGAAACAACTATAAGGGATGATAATCGTCAAGTGATTGCTTCAAACCATCAGAGATTTGTTGAAAAATAATCCAAGAGGAAAGAAAAAAAAACATCCAAGGGGAAAGAAAGAAAAATGGTCCTCAAAACACAGATGTCCTGGGAGGCTTGGACAAATTGATATCGGATGTGTTCAGCTGGTAGGGATCTTATTTCATTAAACTTGTATGAAACATGTAAAGGGGGAACACCGATATTAATTGTAAACATCAAAGGACCCAAATTAGAGAGGGACATGTACCTCGAATTTAGACACATTCCATCGTGACACTTTTCTCTACCCGTAACCCTTTCATCGCACTCGACACATCACACTGTCTCCATCGAGTTAAAGTCTGACTTGTGTGTGTGTACCTGAAGGTGTTGTACAGTGTCGCGATTTCAATACTGAGGAAGATCCCGGGTTTTTTTTAATCTATTTCGGGTTATGGCAAGTTTGTATCACATACTCTCTTATGACACTAAAGGGGACTCATAAGGTTGAAAGACTTCCTAGGATAAAGAGTAAATTCAACGTATCGTTTTTCATATAACATGTCATCGATGACGTAGTGATGGAACCATTACTATCGACGTAGCCCAGCGGGAATATTGCTCATCCGCTGAAAATGCAGACATGCAACACCCGACCCACAAGTGCCATGACTTTCTTATCTTCATGCAAGCGCTGGAGGTCACTGTGCGCGCGGCGGTACACGGAACCAATACTTATCAAGTTGACATTCAATACCTTTAAAAACCTTCCTTCAGTCAACACAGCATAGCTTAATGAACATAACGACGTAATTAAAGGTGAGGTCTGTAGATGACCTTGAGGTACGATCGGCCATAATTGGTTGATTGGATTTTGAGGTTTTCTAAGTGACAAAGTGACCGAACGCAGAGGTGTACATACAGTAGTTTTTCGTCATGCTATTGTGGTTACCTGATCCAAGATAATGTCAACACAAGGTAAGGTAGATATCAAGCATTTGAGAGGTGTATACATACCAAATACCCAGACTGAATACCAGAAAGGCACGTAACACGTTACTCTGAACTGAAGAACTCACGAAAATGAAGTCCAGTACATTTGCACTCTGATGCAGTCCTTGTAAGACTGCCTTAGCGTGTCGATTCTCACGGGACTGTTTCTTATCTTGTCACTCCCCTTAAATTTAATCGTCATGCAAAGACATTTTAGTCTTAAGATAGTTGAGACGGCACGCACTACTGAATGCACCGATGAAGGCCAATTCATTTACGCCAGGAACATTTGAGGATAGACATACCCTTCGTCCCTGCTACTTTTTCATCTATTATACACACAGTATGCGTATCATATCTATTCCCCTCTGGTACTCTGGGGTCCCAGGTTCGATCCTGGCTGTTGGAGGTTTGTGTGTGTGTGTATGTATATATATATATATATATATATACATATATATATATATATATACATATATATATATATATATATATATATATATATATATATATATATATATATATAGTGCAAAACTTAAAACGAATTACGCCCTTTTTTAAAACGGTCCTGAGATCTCGATAAAATTCTTAATGATTAACAATAGTTATAATCCTAACAAAAGTTTATGAATGATTTTTAAGTTTATATTCAAATGGAGGATTAACTATGAAGCAATTTCCTGGGGGGCCTTCTTGTTCGGATATTTTGATATCTATAAACATTAAAAAATACTTTAACACAATTTACTCCAAATCTTTTGATATCTTTAGAGTAACTACCCCATTACTAACGAGCTATTTTTTTTCATTACTGGGAAATATAATTTTCTAATTCGTAGCTTTTGCAAGTCCAATAAAATATGATCAGGCGAATTTACCCCACATGCAAAACACAGTTACTTTTACTGAATAAAATGGTAAAGTTAAGCCCACTGATGCATTTCTGTGGTTGATAACTGGATTAATAAATTACGGTGATTTTATGGAGAATCTTTGTATGGTTATTATATATACACTCGACCGTGTACCAAAGTGAAATGCAAGCTCCCTCGTCTGCTACACGGCCGGCAAATCCCTGTCCTCACGTACTTGTACATATGAATCCTGACACGCTCTCTTGTATTCAGATTCACACTGAAGATTTACGTGCTCCGGAATATGGAATCACAGATCGAATAAGCTTATAAGAGACAGGAAGAACGCATTCCCATACCTGTGAGGCCTCAGATATTTAAACGCTGGGAAACAATATACACACACACACACACACACACATATATATATATATATATATATATATATATATATATATATATATATATATATATATATATATATATATATATATATATATATATAAAGAGAGAGAGAGAGAGAGAGAGAGAGAGAGAGAGAGAGAGAGAGAGAGAGAGAGAGAGAGAGAGAGCAGCCGACACCATACGCTCTTCCGCAGAACGAACGGACATGGTTATAGTGAGCATGAACTTACGGCCACGGACAACATACTCGCGCCTTATGTAGATCCATGCATGCATGCACCCACACACACACACACACACACACACTGTGAACAGCATGCAGGCAGCGAAAGAAGAGGCGGACAACGGGAGGTGGAATATGAGGGTGATGAAAGGAAAGGAAATGGACTGAACATTTATTCGTCGACCAAACATATCTCCCTCACCAGCTCTGACGGCTGGAAAAGAACCTGGTTCAGGCGTGAACGGTGAAGGGAGGCCGTAATGGGATCCATGTGTCTGACAGAAAATGGTCATACGAAGATTTCAGGGATCAAGGTCCTTGATTCATATGTAAACCTTCATATGTGTTTGGAGGGTAGTGTGTTCCATGAAATTCCACGCTATGGATAGGGTTACTGATAATGGAATACAAAGCTCCTCATAAAACCTTTATCCTGAACATGCTCCACAATCGAAAGATATTGGCTTATTGCTTACGTCTAAATCGACTATATATTTTGATGACCAATGATAAGTTTATGGCACGTGATTGTATGGTAAAAGGAACACATTCTTACATTTCCTGTACAAGTAAGTATTCATTGTAGATTGGAATTGATTGAACACACACACACACACACACACACACACACAATTAACAACAACAGTTTCTGCCATAGAGAATTTTCGTATCGTTGAGATGCATCCACTTTTTTAGGACATTTGACACGAAGGTCCCTGCGTTACACATAAGAGAGGGGCATAGTAAGAGTGCAAATACTGCCTTCCTTATTCGACAGCGTTATAGACTCCTGAGAGGAATGCAATGATGGCTAGGATGTTATGGACTCTGTGTTCTGGCTATGATTATGAGAATGGTAGCCATAAATAACTTGATCGCGGAGCTTAAGAAATAATCTTAGGACGAGGGTTTATAAGCAGTTTGAAGGAAGTATGCAGTGTAATAGATCCAGAAACGCCAAGAAGAGATCATAAACTACGTGAGATATTCTTCGAAAGTCCAGTAATTAGAGGTAATGACTATTGTTGTAAAGTACAAAGAGCTTCTGTACTCAAGGAAGCGGTTCATTCGCCTTTTCGTTCAAAGACATCCGGGTATGTACTCTTCTGCGGCATTTTCTCTTTGGGTGTTTTCGTTTCCGTGAGACTCTGCTATCTCAAGCAATGAGCACTCGACACAGTAACTGGCTTAATCAGATACCAAGCAAAAGGTTTGACTTGTCTCAGTAAACTGTCAGAGTTAGATCCATCCAATGTTAAGTATGTGAATCATCTGAGACCAGTGAAATTTCCCCTGAGTTTTCCGAGATGGTTAATGGAATGATTAAGCGAATCCTCTCTCCTTTTTCTCCATCCTTCACATTCTGAATATCTCACTTCCCTCTTTCCCTTTCTCCACTTTTGTCCTCTCTCTCTCTTCCTCACTTCTCTTTCTTTCTTCTCCCTTTGTCTTATACCAAAATTTTCTTAAAATTTTCCTACTTCTTTCATATTCATCCTCCTCTTAACTTTAGCCATTTTCCCCATTGTTTACTACTTCAACTCCTGTTTTGATCTCTCTAAGGAGCGCACTCTTGAAGCCTCTGGAACCACACAAAAGGTGTCCAGGGGCTTTACAACAGGCACAATGATAACACTACCACACAA